>NC_141151.1:46722630-46878255 GCF_053477565.2 Lygodium microphyllum | reverse complement strand
AGCCCCTTAAAAAATCAACTAATGACTTCCTATGTAAGGTTGAGGGCATACCCCTTGTATCTAAGTAAATTTTAGATTATGATTATTCAAGAATAGATTCCTTTAGTGAACAAAGCTAGAGAAATCATTCATAGAGTTACAAGCAAAAATTAATATTTTACAAGTCACAATAGCCCACCTAACATTATATAAGTCGAAGTAACAATAACCCAATTAACATTATTGAGTATGATGATGCTCTTTCTATCAAAACTTTCACATAACAAGTGTGATTATTAATGCTAGCATATGTGCTCAAGACATTCTAGCAATCATAAATGTAAACAAACAAGAGGATAGAGAGGTGAAGCAACCAAGAGCACACACACAATGGAGACTCGAGCACACAGAGAAGAAGGGTTGCAATCCTCTTCTTCTTTTTCTTCTACACAAAAGAACTTAGTCTATGAAATGATAAATGACTGATATGAAGTACATGTCAATAAAGCTATATACTAATGAGAAAAGGTGACCTATGGGGTTTCAAGAAGGAGTTGATACTTTTGAAGCCAATTTCCTTATGGATAAAAATTGTTGGGACTACATTGAAGAAGATAATATCAAGGCTCTAGAGTTATTGAAGGAACATTCCATGCCTAACATGTCAATGCATTTAAGGAATTGAGCTAGGGTACTCAAAAAGTTCTATCTTGGCTTTTGATCAGTGTTTTAGATAACATGATTGGGTATATACAAGATGCAAATAGTATTGTAGAAACATGGAATAAATTGGTTAAGCCATTTGGTACCAATACCAAAGCTAGAAAGTTAAAGCTTGAGTTAAATAATTTCAAGAAGCATGGAAATATTTCTATTAATCAATATGCATTCAAGATTAAGAGAACTATTGAAGGTCTCAGATATATTAAAGGTAGATTGATGATGATGATATAGTAGCTACATGTTTGGATGGTGTAGGCAAGGAGTACAAGTATTTTTGAACCTCCATCAACACAAGAGATACCATCCCTGGTTTTGTTAATATAATATCTATGTTGTTATTAGAAGAGAAAAACTTAGCTCTTGTTGCATCCTTATCATGAAGCAAAAACAGTTCAGAATAGGGACTCTACTCAAACACAAGAAGAGGTAGTGTCCATGATGATAGAGGTAGCAGTGGTGGCCGCTACGAAAAATCAAGGACAAACTCATGACTCATAGGAGCAACCCACTAGGTACCCATAGACCTACAATGTATCTACTCTCTTACATTGTGTACATTCACCTATACTATGCCTTCACCTAGAGGCACACACTAAGAGCACCCTCAACTACACACATAGTGCATACACCTAGTGCATATACGGCAACACACACATGCACACATATAAACCATTCACATTGCATCACAAGGGACCCTCCTTTAATGCATACACATGTATCCTTTAGCCTTCAAGCATGCACTACAATACCCATCAACCTACACAAGTGCACATAGACACATTGCACATTGGCATACATCTAAGGTACACCTTTGAACAAAGAAAACACTAGTAACCATGCATCTACGACCGTGTGCACTAGTGTGTATCCATGTATACTTGTGGATACTTGTGTGTACTTGTGAGTACTTGTAAATAATGTTGTATATAGCCAAAACCCACCCTAGGACTCACAATGCTTAGAGTTCCTTACTCTACACATCACAATGCACACATAAATACACTTGCATGTCCATTAGGTATCCTCGGACATTGTGCACTCACTTTATAGTGCTAAAGGCTTAGCACACATAATCACACTTTTAGTGAAACTCACCTAGCATCCTGTGCACTTGCAATCACTTGGGTGCATTCATAGGCACAAGTGACCATGAGTGAGCACAAGTGTACATGTGTGGTTACGCATGTGTACTTGTATATCATATGTGATTGTACCTACATGTATTCATGTGCATGCATGTGCATCCACAATCAATCATTGTAAGCCCATTGCATTTTAAAATACATTGTATTTCCTAAATTTGGCATTACACACTTAGATGCACACACATTACAACACTAACCCACAACCACTTATTGCATGACACACATACTTACACCTTGCATGTCACAAGGGTGTATCCTACAAAGATTTTTGTCTTTAATTTCTTTCAAAACAAATGAAAAAAAAGAACCACAAAATCAACAAACAAAACAAAAAGAATATAAACCAGCCAACACACAAAAAGAGAACTCACACATTTCAAAAGACACAATCAAAGTGTGAAGAATCACTGCACTTTTGACCCATGAATCCAAGGACTAGGACTTGCACAAGAGTTACATGTGCTTAAAAAGTGGTCATGAGATTTGTACTTTGCCCATCACAAGGACCCAAACCCTGGTCACACTCTTGACCTAGAAAACACACATGCATGCAACCTCATAAATCATATTGTCAACCTAGTATACTTAGAGACCACAGGGACCGCTACCAACACTATGAATAGATTTGGTAACTCAAGAGAAAGTTTTGATGATTTACAAGCCATAATCAATAACTTCTAGCAAGCTGCATGCTTCAATGTTTCAAACATGACTCCCAAAGCTTTGCAACAAAAGCTAATAGAGTTGAGAGGACAAAGAATATTTTCCCTGAACCTTTTGGTTGATCTCAACAATGATACCAAGTTATAGCTTGCCACCATGCAAGAAAAAGTAGATAGCATTTGTAGGATATTGTTCAATGTAGGAGCAACTCGCTCATCACAAGATTTCCTCTTTGATCTTATGCAAAGAAGATTGCTTGACTAATCAAACATACTCCAAGTCGGAACCCACATAGCACAAGTGATTTTGACTAGGATGGGAAACATGGTGATCTATAGAGGCTCGTTTAATGGCTAAAAAACTAGACAAATACCAAATTGGTGACAACCCTTGCAATTTCTTAGAAATTTGAACAAATTTGTGAGGCAAATAACCTTGTGGGTGATGCTAAGAAAACATAAGAATTCAAGCTTTGCCTAGGTGAAAAAGGTTGCACCTGGTTAATAGGTTAGATGCTATGGAGAAGGTCTCCTTTATACTACTAAATGACTTGCTCATCAAAAATTTTGTTGAAGCTGACTATGGGGATAACCTCATTATTTGACTAATGAAAATCAAATAGCAATAAGGGGAGAGTATGAGAGACTACACGTCTAAGATCAAGATCCTGTTTAAATGCATATCCCTTGCAAAGAGACCCACACCCAAGGCAATCACAAAATCCTTCATTAAGGGTATCTGCGATGAAAGGATTTATGAGATCTTAGTCAAAAACTCTAACTTGAATTGCTCCATCATCAATTACAAATATCAAGAGGGCCATTTAGCATAGATTTAGGGACACCATTAGGACTAATTAGGTGGTTGCTAAAAAAAAGTAAGTGGGTTAAAGGCTCATGCATTCGAAAGGAAAGAGGAGAGTATTGGGACTATTTTAAACAAGGAAGAATAGGGAAAAAGAGGACAACAAGCTGTCCTTGCTCAACATCATCTCCTATTGAGCTTTTCTTTTGATCTATCGATTGATTCTTAGTCTCTATCATTTTGGGAAAACCTTCATTGAACATCAAAGGAATGTTTTGTGTGGATTGAGAGCTACATGTGGGTTGTTTTTTACTATGTACAATAGTGAGAAATAAGGCAACAAGTTGTCCTTTAACTTATTCACCTCTTATAGGGTCTTGAATGTGATCCTTCACTTGACTCTTGGTGGCCGCCTTGAACTTAAGGGAAACCTTCCTTGATCATCAAAGAGGAGTTTTGATGGGTTTATGCAATTTATGTGGACTATTTTGGGCTACAAATAATAGTCCAAAATAGTGCTACATGCTGTAATTGGAGTTATGATGCTCTAACAGGGTCTATTTGATGGTCTATCAATTGGATTATGCTCTCTCTAATAGTGATGGGCAATAAAGCTTGGATTTTTTTTTGGATTTGGGGTAGCATCAGTACCATGTTTTTTTGCTATAATAAAATTGTAATTATAGGGCTTTAGTGATTTTGAAGGCTTGTATAGGGTATTGGCAAGGATTTATACACTCTTATTCATGTGTCTTATCTAGTGTGGATACTACCTATCATCTACATCAGTAGGTTGATGTATACATGAGATTTTGAGGTATTACCTATAGATTTTGGGTTATGTTTAGATGTCTCAATGCGTATATTGAGCCATAGTCTCAAGTTGTGTTGGGCTATTGTCCTAAGTGTATGCATGTGCATTTGTCTTGGGCATATCTATCAAATGTATCAGATGCATTGCAGATTACTTGCTTTGCTGAGCCATATGAAATGAAATTATTGGGTTTCACAGCTATCTATCTCTATTAAATCTTCTAAATTCTCAAATCTATTTCTTTCTTTTTGTTTCATATCTCAATCTCCCTACACCCTTTTGTCTCTTACCCCTATGGTAGACCTTGAACCCTACATGCTCTAACATCACACACAAAGAAAAGTGGAGGCAGCCTGCCTCAAATCCTTTACAACAATGAGTGGCTTAGTGATTAGCAAGAAGAATACCAAGAAAAGGAGAAAGAGAGCTATACTCAAACTTAAGAGCAAATGCCTCTCCTTGGTTCCACAAATTACTCTTATCTCTATTATAGAAAGTGCCATGACAACACCACAAACCACAAAAAAGAATATTGCCAAGGGCCATACCTATCCTGACCCAATATAGCAACTATTTAAGATTAACTTTTTTTTCATGAAAGGAGTTGACTATGACTTACTACTCGGTTGACCATAGATGCACAGAATATGTCTCATTGAAGATTAGGACAACAATCTAGTCTTCCTAGGTAATGGAAAGGAGGCAGTACACGTTGAGATGAAATCTTAGAAAAAAAACCTTAGTGACCTAGATGCTATCTTAACATTGTTAAAAGGTAAGTTTAACAATCCTCCAACCACCCGATCATTGACTAGATATATTCCCTCCCTTGAGTATGAGCAAGTTTGGATGCATATCCTTGCAACCTTGGAAATTCCATTTACTAAGGAGTTGGAGTATTGATTTGTCCATGATCACATGAGTATAAAAGATGCACTAGATACTACAGTTCTTATCCTTAAACCTTCCACTTTAGTACCTCTCTTCATGATGGACCCTAACTAAGCATCCACCACATTTTAGGGCTATCCAACCCCAATAGACAAGCTTGCATTCCATACAATCCTTAGGTAGTGGAGAGTGTTTTTGCAATTGATCGAATACCAATTTGACTACCTTCAAAGAACTCTTGAACAACCCCACATGGCAATGGACACGTTTGTATCAAGTCTTGTTTGTTTTTCATAATAACTTATTTCACTCACTAATGCAAGAGCAAGGCATAAATGCTAAGGAGATAAGTAACTCCAAGGACTATCTATCAATTCAGGACAATAAAGATTCCGATTTAGACTCAGTGGGCGATGACATTGATGGTCGCGCCAACAAATATTGGACCCAAAACCCCTCACAATTTGGGAGGCTGCTCATTGATGCTAGGATTGTTAGAGTCACATCTAAATTGGAATGGCTTATTTATCTTAAAGTTCTTGATTACCAGAAAACTAGGCATTAGATCAATGATCTATGTTGTGAATCGAAGGTACTCTTAGTCAAGAATTACCAAGACAAGGTCCATGGATGATACTATGACCAACTCTAACTTGGATACAAAAGGAGATCATGATTTTGATCCAAAATTTCCCAACCATCCCAATCTCTAAAATCCAAAACTAAATTTTAACTCTATTTGAGGAGAAAACACTTGAAGCACAACACACATAATGTTGAGTCAGAATCCAAAGTCAGAAGAAATGATGTGATCTACCACCATGCTTCATGAAGTTTAAGAAAAGTAATCAAGTAGTCATATTTCTTGGGGCTAAACGTGAAGGCATATCCAATGAACTATTGAGGAACTAGCAAAGGTTAAAGAGATGAATATCGCCAAGCCAAGGAAATCCCCTAAGCATGTATACATTGCTTTCGACCTTAGTAAAGAGGATGAAGCACAACTTGTGGATTTGTTAAAGGAATATCAAGACGTATTGGTATGGAACTACTCTAACTTTAAGGGTATACCACCTCAAGTTCTTACGCACATGATTCCACTCAAGCTTGATGCCAAGCATGTGAACCAGAGACCCTACCCTATGAACTCTCATTATACCCATCATGTTAGGGAGGAGATTGAGAAATCGCAAAAACCAAGATTCATCCATAAAATTTAGCATATTGACTACGTATCACCAATTGTTGTGGTGCTAGAGAAGAACAATAAAATCTGAGTATGCATCAATTACAAGAAATTGAATGCCACAACCTTGCGAGACCATTATCCTATGCTATGTACAAATCATATGATTAAGCAAGTGGTAGGGAAGGAAGTTTACAGCTTCTTAGATGGATTTTTAGGGTATAATCAAGTATAAGTCTACTCAGACAATAGACCAAAAATTGCCTTTCCATTTGAGTGGAAAGTCTTTGCATACATTGTTATGCCATTTGGGCTAACTAATGTACTTGCCACTTTCCAAAGACTCATGTGCACTATCTTTAAGGACATGCCTGGGAAGTGGCTTAAGGTGTTTGTACACAACCTATGCATCCATTCTCATTGAGAGGAGCACCTAAGAATCTTTGACTTGTCTTTGAGAGATGTCAATAGTATCACTTGTCACTGAATCCTTTAAAGTGCCAATTTTGGGTAAAGCAAGGTGTCAACTTGGGTCATGTTACATCCAAAAATGGCATTGTCATTCACACAGTTAAGATCAAGGTTATTATGAATCTCTCTCCACCCACCAATCCAAAGGGGGTATAGTGTTTTCTTGGCCATATTGGGTACTACCATCACTTTGTGCTTAATTATGTAGCAATTGCTCAATCACTTTTAAGGCTACTAGACTAAGGAATTCCAAGCCTCCTACAAAGTATTAAAAAAGGCCCTGATGATTACACCCATTTTAATGGCCCCATACTAGAAAATTACATTTGTCGACATACACATCAATACTTCCAAAATTGTGATTGGAGCGGTATTGTACCAAGATGGTAAACATAACATGGATTTTGCAATGAGTTTCTCTAGTCGGCAACTCATTAAGACTAAAATGAATTATTCAATCATGAAGTGCAAAGTCTTAGCAATGGCTTATATTGTAAAGAAATAGTTCAATTATCTTCTTGCTATACCTTTCACTTTCTTTGTGGACCATCAAGTATTGATTTATCTTGTGAACAAGCCCTATGCTATCGAATGCATAGCTTGTTGGCTTCTCTTGTTATTAGAAGTTAATTCTATTGTTTGTATAAGGAAAACAACATTTCAAATCACTAATCATGAGTGACCAATGGTGGCAAAAAGGCCATCAGAGTTGATGACCAACTTTTGAATGCTCCCCAATTCCACATTCATGAAGAAGCTCAACTCTTCAAGGCCAATTTGACACCTTAATGGGAAGATTACATAGTCCAGGCCCTTGAGAAAGTCTACCAAAATTACCAATCAAGAAAGCATGACTCACATGCCTCTTATTTAAAAGTCGATTGTGCGAATTGATCACTGGTCAATTATATTGTCTAGGATAGGATGGTCTTCTTAGGATATGCATTTCAGAACATGAGATTGAGGTTGTGTTATAACAAGCACATATTGGCATAGCTAAAGGGCACTTCAACACAACCACAATAGCCAAAACAATGCTTCAATAATAGTTATGGTGGCCAACACTATTTAAAGATGCCACCTTATTTATCAAGCAGTGTGATAAGTGCCAATGAAAAAAGTTGACTGTCAGAAAGGATAAAATGGAACCCACATCTATTATTGTCCACCAACCCTTTGAGAAGTGGGGTACAGACTTCATGGGATCTATAAATCAAGCCACTCAATATTTGCAGCCTCGATACATCATCGTGGCCATTGACTATATGACTAAATGGGTGGAGGCTAGGGCTCCTTGAAAAAATGATGCAAGAATCACTCCTCAATTTCTTTGGGAGCAAGTCATTTTATGCTTTATATGTCCCATTGTGATTGTCAGTGTGAGATCAATGAACACAATTAATTAACAAAGTGATTCAGCATCTCCTATCCATTTTCTTGGTCATCCATAAAAGTTGAGCCCATAATACCCTTAGACAAATGGCTAGATAGATGCTATAAACAAAGCTTTCTTATTAGTATCTTGACAAAAACCATCTCAGCATCACACTCAGATTGGGATCACAAACTCATGGCAATTCTTTGGGCATATCATACAACTTATAAGACTACTATAGGCCAAACTTTATTCCACCTTACCTATGATATTGATGCCATCATGTTGGTAGAATTTTTTATCCCTAATCTATGCATCACTATTAAAGGTAGCAATAGTTAGTGGCCTTTAAAGCTAGGAGCCACTAGTGGTGCATTAATGAGCCAACAAGTATACTAGAAATGAAGACCATCTGGCATGGCACATGGGTAGAGAGAATACCATAGCTGGTAGCATGCTATATAAGGGAGCGATAAGATCAAGGGTTGCACATTCAAGGAGGTCAAGGGATGGAGTATCCACTGAAATTAGGATTCCAAGACAAAGAGCTCCTCTGCTTGACTGCTAGATCTTTTGTATGTCCCTTTGACAAGGGCATCCTGAGTGCTATCTAGTAGTAGAGCTAACACTTGTATTGTCCTCAGACAAAAAATTTGGTAGTAGTACTACCATTGTCTTGTATTCATTGGTTGTCTTGAGTTTATGAAGGTTATGTGATCCCTCACTAATTGACCCCAAGTATTGTGTCATCATGACTTTCCATATTTTCTAAGACAGTTGCATTGTTTTCATATAGCAATATACATTCGCAATTTGTTCTGTTGGAGCATATTTTGGTATCTGATTACATTGTTGTGACTATATTGAGCTCTATACACTGGATGTTGATTGTAGAGTAGGATGTCGATGCCCACCTGTGATGGCTTTGAGTATAACCATGCTCCACTCTATGGTGATAGTCTTGAACCCAATTATACATGGGGACCACGATCATTATTCCTCTGCATGCTAAGGTGAATGCATACATGTTTACATGGTGTGCCTAATGTATTTTTGGCTCTAGGCCAAGCATGGTGGTCTAGGTCTAAAAAGCACCAAATGATACCATCTCTTCAAGCTCCTTTAGTCCTTAGCGATTATATATCCTAAGCCCCATAATTTTCTCTGCAATTCGAAAGGCACTATTTGCATTCCACTCCCTTGATTGGTAGTGAATGTGTCCTTTCCCTAATTTCTCCCACTACTCCACTAAACATCCCACTTGTTTTCCCCTCAAGACCCCAAATCCACCCTCACTTATGATTCCAATGGCTCATCCGCCCAATATCTCATTTCTAAATTTCTTTAGATCTTCCAATGAGGATCTGAATGCATTTATCTATCAGTTTGATGTGGCATACATGGCCAACTTCCCTAGTCAAATCAATGAGCCTCATAAGGCTACCATATTTGAATCTTCAAGTGGAAAAAGGTCGCATCGTGGCTAGTGGTAGAGCATGGCTTACCAACATGAAATGATGCACTCATCACATTCCATATTTGATTCCAACCCAATAGAATGAACTTTTAGAAGCTCAAAAGGCTCTGCCATCTTAGGTAAGGAGATCGATTAGTCTAGGCATAAATTGCCAAGTTGCCAAGCTCACTATTCTCAACAATAAAATTGATCCCAATTCTCAACCAAAAGATGAGATGTTTAATACATTGTATGTTCAAGGTTCAATAAACCTATTTGGAAAGCATTTCCTTTCAATGATTTATTAGGTAATAGCATAGACCCATTCTACAAGAAAGATATGATATTAGAGCAGTTTTTGTCTAAAGAAAAGTCATGAAAAATAAGGAAATCCAATTAGTCAACTCCAAAGAACCACAATGATGGTAGTGATTTCACTTCTAATTCTAATATGGAGGCTTAATCTAGTAGTGAAGAAACTGACTCCAAAGAGAAGAAGGAGAAAAAGCCCACCAAGAATAAGAAGAAGGACAAGGGCAAGAAACATTGTAAAATACTAAGAAAAATGAAGTAAAAAATCTCTAGTGCACAAAGTGCAGTAATCCACTAACATTTTTAAGCTGAATGTGGCCTAAACCAAAGATAGTGCAGTATTTGCAAAATGGCTACCCATAACACCAAGTACTTCTGGTACAATGGCAGCTACCAAATGGTCTGTCCAGGGGGATGACAAGGTAACGAAGCAAATTTCTAGCCATTCTCTAAACATTGCTTCTTTTGCATGCACATAGGACATTGGAGATTAGAGTGTCCTAATGCTCAAGCATATGATGCTAAAAAAAGATAAGGACGAGGCTCGACACAAATGCCTAGTGCTAACATAGTGGAAATCAAGGAACTAACAAAACCAAATGTTCATATAATAACCCAATTAGGCAAACCCTACAAAGATGCTACATTGCGATCCACAAGAAGTTTGTGGGCAATGCAAGAGAAAGTCCACTATCAAGTGGCAGTATGGTCAGCAAGCAAGTCAGCAATGATGAAATATTTGGCTCCGAGCTCTAATCCAAAAGTTAAGCCCAAAAATTGGTTTGGTAGCGCGTGTGTAGGAAAAAATATGCAATAATCTAATGCCCATACCACACCACCTCAGGGAATGCAATACAATGTGAAGGCACAACCACACCTAGCATGGAGTCACTTAAAGCCCAAATCGACTATAGTCCTAGAGTCTACGAAGTTCAAACCATAGCAAGTTTCTACACAGGGAGCAACAATCCCAAAATAGGAGTAAAACAAGCAAAGTTGTGAGAAAGGATTTGTAACCCAATGGAGTGAAGAATCCAAATGATCAACTTGGGATTCACATAGGGAAGTTACCAAGTTTATCCTAGCAAGCAAAAAAGCCAATTATCAGATGATAACTCTAGTAAGGATCGAAATATGAATCCAAAAGATTACCCTGAATAAAGACTAAGTAAAACCCTAGATGCTAATCTCAGAGGAGGTAGAAGGCAACAAACTAATACTAAGCCTACAACAAGCAAAAGGAAACAACTAAGCACCTCAGCTATTCCGAACTTATCCAAAGTATCAACTGGATGGAGACTAGTGAATATTACTATGCTACTAGGTGACCTCTTGAATCTTATCCCAACTTTCAAGGATCAGCTCTTGAAGATGATTTAGTTAGAGTGCCCTATATCACTTGAACCAGAAGTCGCAACTATGATGGCTCATGCTCTGAAGACAATAGTTTGTAAAATCCAACAAGAGCCAATGCTAGTAGGTCTCTTCTCTGATCTGACCATCAGATTGCTGATGTTAACATGAAGGATATCTTATTTTGAGATGCAAATATAAAAGGTTACGAGGGTAAAGGAAGATGAATTGGATACATCTTGTTCAAAAAAATACCAAACTAGTCAAGATTGGTGTCCAAAATTTTAATAGCAACTCATCAGTTTGATGATTGAGTTTAAAGATGTTTTTGCCTGGGAATACTCAAAGATGAAAGGATTGGATCCTCGCTTCTAACAGCACCGAATTCCTATGAAATTGGATATTATTATAGTCTAAATGCAACAGTATAGGATGAATCCTCACATGACCAAACAAGTCAAAGAGAAGTTAGATTGACTACTACGAGTTGGGTTCATCACTCTAGTAGATTGAACAAATTGGATCTTCTCAATTATCATAGTGCCTAAAAAGAATAAGAAGCTAGTATATATGTAGACTACCAAAAGCTTAATGCAGCCACAATCTCGAATCCCTTTCCCATCCCCTATCTAGATACTATATTGGATGAAGTGGCTAGCCACAAGATGTACTCTTTTCTTGATGGTTTCAACGAATACAACCAAGTTTGACTTGCTACAAAAGATCAATCTAAAATAGCTTTCATCATAGCGTGGAGAGTGTATGTCTGTATAATGGTATGGTTTGGCCTCAAGAATGCTCTGATCTCTTTTCAAAGAGACATGCAAGAGATCTTTGGGCCTTATTTGACTAATTTTATGAGAGTCTTTTTGGATGATTTTAGTGTCTTTGGAAAATCCATGATGCATTTGATGCACCTCCAGGTCTACCTCACATGTTGGCACAAGATAAATTTAAGTTTAAATCCTCTAAAATGTGTGTTTGATATTAGAGGTGACATTTTACTAGGCCACATCATTTCTCAAGATGGCATTGCTATCGATCCCACCAAGTTGATAGCAATCATGAAAGCCATAGTATTGGGTTCACCATCCATGCTACTCAAATTCTTGGGTCAAATCTGATGGCATGGCTACCACCTATGACTTTTGGCACAATCGGTTCTCCCCTTGAATAAATTGGTATATGTGGCCAAACAAACCTATCTCTATCAATGGAATGAAGAGGCTAACTTAGCATTTCATCACCTCATGCTATTACTTTTTGGAGCCCCAATCATGATTCCTCAGATTGTGCGAAAACCTTTCATGTATTTGTTGATGCCTCTGACATGACTATTGTAGTGTGTTTATGCATCCGAATGGTAATGGATGGTTCCATCCAATGTTTTATGCAAGTAGAAAATTGTCCAATGCAAGAAAAAACTATTCATTCATCGAAAGAGAATGTCTTGGCATGATCTACTCAATCAAGAAGTTTTGGCATTACTTGCTCAAGCACACTTTCATTTTTCGTATGGATCATTCAACTTTAGTCGACTTAGTCAAGTAGCAAAAAGTCACTAGGCAACTTGCTAGATGGATTCTTATGTTATAAGATTTTGAATACACCATAATACATTTCCTTGGAACCCAACATGTCACTATCGACTTTCTATCTTGCCTTGATTTAGAACAACCTCCAACTATTGTCAAATATGACTTCCTTAATGCACAATTATTTGTAGCGGAAATGGATGCACCCAAAGCGTGAGCCACCAAACCCTTCATAGTCATGCTATGAAGAAAAACTATGGTTTTCTTGGAGACTAGAGTGCCTCAACCACATCTTTAGAAGGACCAATAGAAATGATTGCTCTCAAGCTAGTGTTTTGATGTTATTAGGGGCCAATTGTATTACCACTTTCTCTCCGAAGTGCTACAAAGAGTAGTACTCCCCATGGAGCAACCTATTGTCCTAGAGGAAGTTAATCAAGGGATTTCCAGCAATCACTTCACTTTTGAAGTAACAATCTACAAAATCCAACAAGTTGGCTTGTGGTGGTCAACTATGCATGGTAATACCTGCAAGTGGGTCAAGCACTATGATTCTTAGGTTGGGTCAGCTTGGAGCCAGAGATCAATTGTTGCTCCAACCAATCCTACCTTTGGAACCCTTCCAAAAATGGGGTTTGGACTTTATTGGTTTGATCTCTCCAGCAACTACTTACACAAAAAATAAGTATATCCTAATTGCAACTAATTATTGCACAAAATGGGTTGAAGCATGGGCTCTACCAAACAACAATTAGCAATATGATTCAACACTTGGGATCTCAATGGATGAATATCTAACTTATGAAAGACACCCCATCGACAGTAGTGAGGATCCGGAACATCATCCTCCAAAGGAGGATCCCAAGCATAGCCTCTACACCACAATGTCTGCTAATGATAATTCTTCAAGCCATCAACCAAAGCTATTTCAATAGAATGCATATACATGACTACCTGCAAAATCACATCCCCTGCATAAAGATTCATGTCCTCCTCATCAGGGATGTACGGATCTCCTCGAAGTTACAGAAAAGATAATAAATCGGTCTCATGAGAAATTAGCTCATCAACAAATCTATCAAACATTGCTTTGAGCAAATCTACAGAGCACATGTTCTGCCACCCATCCTTTGGAGGTTCTAAGTCCACATTACTCAAGGAAATGTACAATGGAAAGTGATGTTGATGATACTTAATCCAGAAGGATGATGGAGGTGACACCAATTCAACATAGTGGACAAAATCTTCCTAAACACAATTCATATGCTGCCAAAGGCGCTCTACCTTGGTAGAGAACCCATCACATAGTTTAGCTTTCTATTACAACAACTGATCTAGCTCTTTCTTTGAAGACAACAGAAAAGGCATCGCTAAGGCTGGAGGAGGAACATAAAGAGTAGCAACTTTCTCGTCAAGTTCTTCAATAAACTTCTTTTGTGACTCTACAGTTTCTTGGAAATACTAAAACTGGCCCTCACACATACCAAGTTTACAATCTAATTCTATCATATCCTCAAGATCTGCATTTTTCTCCTTAGTTAAGGACACGTTCTCTTCCTCTAAAGTGGCAACTTTAGTTTCTAACTCCTTAATCATGGCTTTCTGGGAATCCATCAATGTTTTAGGTGTAGTCATTTGTGTATGAATATCACTCAAAGAAGCCTTTTCAGAAGCTAAATTCTCCAGAGCTTTGCTAAGCTAACTGGTCAAAGAATCCACTTTGTCTTGCAATGAGATGTACACTGATGTATAGATTATCTGAAGACAAGAATTCATGGAGGTCTCCAAAAAAAAAAGAACACCAAAAACTAGCTGCAAAAGCATAGATCCAAAAAGCACTATTTAAAAGAAATGAGAAATCTGCAGATCTAGTTGTCCTTCTCGTTGCGCTACAAAGAGGTTGATACAAGACAAGAATGAGGAAAGGGAGCTACCGGACACCTCAGGTATCGAAATTTGTACCATAGGGGTTGGAACATGAGAGGATCAAAATGACCCTATGTGAGATGCTTCTTTCGAATGATTCTGACGGGGGTACATCTGCTAAATTTGAATTGGCTTCCATAAGAGGAGAAGGAATAGAAGGAGGAGATTGCTGCAAAAGTGGAACAAGATTAGGCACAGGAATGTCACTTGTAGGAGGTGCCAATTGAATGATCTTCTAGAGAAAAACCCCATAGGAAATAGCACTGAGTTGACCTTTCGTGACATGCTAGAAATGCTAATCCATTTTAGCCAACAAAAAGGTTTTCCAATCAAGCTTAACCCCCTCTAGGATTCTAATAAACATAGTGAATAATTCTCGGGACAAACACTTGGATGCAAGCTTGCCTAACATAAATCAATATTGGAGGAATTGGCATATCTACTTCTGTAAGGGAGAGAAAATGTATACCACTGATACTCCTGAACTGGTGATAACCTTATGCGCTACCAAAGGAGTAGAGGTCTCCTTCTGCAACAAGGCAAGGATCTCTACCATGGATAATAAATGATTACTAGTAGGCACAAGGGAAGCTGCAAAAGGCAGGAACAAGGCCTCATTGATAGTAGCAGGGAATAAACAGAACTGATGGTCATAAACCAAGCCCGAGAGCTTCTCGTAAGTCTCCAGAAAAGAGTAACAAAGCTTTGCAGCATTGGAGGAAATTTCAAGGCCACAAAGAGATAAAGTGGTACCATCCTTGTGAATACAGATATGGAGCCCCAAGAGGAACACCAAGGAAAAGGGAATTCTCTTGCAAGAAAATCTATCTTGTAACATCAACAAGCTTTTATTTCATTCTTTTGATAACCAAAACAAAGAAAACAACATTCTTCACGCAACATCATAGTAGATATCTCCCACGGATTTGATAGAATCAACCATAATCTTCAACATCTTCGTATAATCCATCAATAGAACAAAGAACACAAAAGGATACACCATCTCTGAATGGAAATCAATCACATAGTATTCATCTTCAATGTATTCATAGTTCTCTCTCTCAATCTCTCATATACAATTACACTGTTTTGATAGAATTGACTATCTCTTGCTCTCTCTCTCTCTCTCTATCAATAGTACATCATCTCCTCACTACAATACTCTCCTAATAACTCTCAATATGTGAGGTGTCCGCTAGTCCCAATCCACGGCACACCTTTGAGTAGTCCATCAGTAGGTTTTCCCATAAATGATGCCGCCCGGTGCTCCCTTGGAACATCACGGGGTTGTCACTTAGACCCTACCAAGTCTACTTTGCAACGGGAGAGTTCTGGCCAAACCCACTAGGATCGACCTGAAGACTTGGGTTCCTAAAATCGGATGGGTCTCCTAGCAGCCAGCTAGCGTCAGTAATTTCGAGTTTCACTTTGTAGAGGATTACTCGATCTGAAGCGGACTTGCCATTGCACTTGGTTCAAAGAGAATGGGAGACGGAGGGGAGTGCGGTACGTCAACCCTCCTGCCCATAAGGCAAAATCCCATTCCAGCCCCCTAAAACAATGCAAGTCGGTTCTACCTAATGACTACTTGGTCAATTTATCGACTTCCTATTTCTATTTTCCGATGTAGAAGAGCTCCCAGCTAACCGGGACTACCCTATCATTGGACGGACCTGTCGGGGGTTACGCCCACCCGCTTTCCTCTGATGATGGGTCATCTTTAGTTTTTTAATTACCTACAACACATTTATTGGAACATATACAACCAGCTTCCTTAATTAGTCCATTAAGTCACATGTTCCTTCACATAATTTATCTCACTAACACACATACAATTCGAACAGTAAAGCAAACTTCTTTATTATATTGGAAGTTCATTACAATTTCCATTATTCCGTCCCAGCGGAAGATACACACAATTCCATAAGGACATTCTGTCCACCAAGATTCCACCCTCATAACTAGTATTTAGGGTTCCAGGATCCCATCTTGGGTCACGAAGGGGCTCGTCAGATTCTTGGAACAATGCAGGATTTACAGCCAGGGCCCCCTCTGGCACCTACAATTCCTACTGCCCGAGACTATCCCTACTGACAGACTTTTCGCCTACGGAGCCGGTCCAAGCCTCTCGTAGCGATAATCATGACCCCCTTGGAGTAGGGTCTTGCCGCTAGCTTGGGGGTAGCCTAGCGCGATCCTTCCTTTTATTCTGTTTGGCAATAATTTCAATCAAAAATCTAGATTCTAGCAAACACAAACAGTCCTTTCAAATATGTATCAAATAGTGCAATGACAATCATCCCAACATGTAAATCACAGTTTCACATAGCCAAGGTAGACCTTATCCTAAGATAACCTTTCATTATAATGAGGATTCTTCTCCCCATAAAGAAGTGTTGAGTACACCTCTTATAACATGTTAAGCAAGGCATGAGTTTTCCATTTGGATTCACTTATCCATCATAAGCAAAATCCCTTATGGAAATATATTGTGTCAATAACTCAACGAGATGATCTATAGGATTCCTAAATAGATAATCAGTTTCTATAACCTTCACTAATCAATTCTTAACCTCGTCGCATTTGATCATAACTATATTGAATGCGCATAAAGACATATGTACAATAACCTTTGGCAATTAATTCTATCATGATTCTATGCCTTAGTATCCCAACTATTCTAGCTACAAATCATAGTGATTAATCGTTTTATGCTTGAACTAATATGTCTTTCTAGATGAGTTATCAGTTTAATGTGTAAGTGAAGAATATGAAAGCTAATATCTTATGTAATTATCTTATATTGAAAAATGATAATCTAGTAATGAATAACCTGGTTTGGCAGCATGGCGACATTAGGAACTTCATCTTTACTCGCGCTCGCATTAGCCACACCCGATATTCCATTTGTAGTGGCAACTCCCGCAACCTCGGGCACTCCCGTATCATTGGCAATACCCGTTGCTTGACCGGATGCGTTGATTTCCATGGTTTTTCCACTTCGTCGCTTTGGAGCCATCGTCCACGAGGAGTTTGAGAGATAGGGAAGGTGGGATCGATTTTAGATGAGAGAGGGTAAGAGAATATGGCTTAGTTAAAGGTCGAAACAAGGGATTTGAGCTAACTCTCTTCCTCTTTCTCTTTCTCTCTCTCTCTCTCTCTCTCTCTCTCTCTCTCTCTCTCTCTCTCTAGCTTCTCGCAGCCTCTTGAAGGAGTATTCTTCTTTCTCTCTTCTTCTCTCTCGCAGCCTCTCGGGGTCTCCTTATGTTCCTTATGCCTCTCCCATGCCTCATATTTATAGTGAATTGGAGAAGAGGGATTGCGGTTGAGAAGTGGAGCTCTTTGTGGAGGGGGATCTTGGAAAGATCAGTGATCTGATGCTCAGATCATAAATCTGATGGTTCCATTGGCTTCGAAAGGGGGGTAAAACCCCAAGACACTTGCCAAGAAACTTGGTTAGAAAGCTCTCAGTTCACTCCTTCTTCTTTTCTCTGTTCGAACTGCTGTCTACTGCCTGTAAACTGCGATCGCGGCGCGCGCGATTTCGCCAATCACTTTTCTTTATTTTTCTTTTTATAAAATCTTCAAACTAACTAACACATCACTTGTTTTTTTTAAATGACATCTAGTTTTAGAAATCTCCATATCTCTTTGTATTTAAAAAAATTTAAGATAATCTCTAAAATATCTAAAATATTCTAGTCTTGTCCAAAAGTCTAATATTTTTAGACCATCCAAACTATACACATTATCCTAGTGATTAATATAACTCATAAGTTTCGTTCACGTTGTAATTTACGTGAAGGGTGGCCACAATCCTTGCTAATTCGAAAAAAATATCGAATTTACGACTCTTGATTTTTCTAAATAAAATATTTTAAATTAAATAAAAATCATTAATAATTAATGTTAGTTAGTTTTTACCTTAGTTAGTCTTTAGTTAGTAATCTTACTAACTTATTAATTAACTAACTAACTTTTGAACTAACCAACTAACTTTTATTGTGTGGAAATATTACATTCTTCTCCCCTTAGAGAAATCAAGATGTCCTCATCTCGCGAGAAACTGTGGGTATTGTTGATGAAGAGCATCCTCATCTATCCATGAAGCATCTTCTTCAGGATAATCCTTCCATTGGACAAGGTATTATCTAAGGGTTCTACTCCTCAATTTTCTCTCCCTTACATCAATTACTCTGTCAGGTTGTAGCTCAAGGACTCCTCGGCTAGGTATTACAACTTGTTCATCATCAAGGATATGGTTAGGGTTAGCTACATATGCTTTCAATAAGCTGACATGAAATACATTGTGGAATTTTATATTCTCAGGGAGTTGTATCTTGTAAGCGCTTGGTCCTAGGCACTTGAGAATCTTATAGGGTCCACAATATCTTGGACTGAGCTTCTTAAACTCTCCTAAAGACAAAGAACTCTTCTTTGGATGGACGCGGATGAAGACCATGTCTCCCTCTGTGAAGACTCGTTCTTGCCTTTTTAGATCAGCATACGCCTTTTGTCGATTCGTGGCAGCTTGAATATCCTGTCTGATGATCTTGATTTGATCATCCATTTCTTCTAACATTTTTCTCGAGGCTTCTACCCTTAGAGTAGGATCGAAAAAATTAAGTGGCATACGACAATCTTGACCATATAATGCCTGAAATGGAGTCATCTGAATACTTCGATGATAGGAGGCATTATAGGCAAATTCCACTAAGGATAGATACTGAATCCACCTTTTAGGTTCCTTGCTGCAATATGCACGTAGAATATCCTCAATTACTTGATTAACTCGTTCTGTCTGCCCATCAGTTTGTGGATAATAAGCAGTACTAAAACAAAGTTGGGTTCCAATGGCTTCAAATAAACTCTTCCAGAAGTGTGATGTGAAAAGAGAATCACAATCACTGATGATCCTTTTAGGTAACCCATGTAACCTAAAAATCTCTTTTACAAAAATTCTAGCAATATCTGAAGCTTTGTAATTGGTTTTTGTTGGGAGAAGATGAGCGACCTTTGTTAGCATGTCTACTATTACCATTATTGAGTTATATCCTCCTTGTACAGAAGGTAACCCAACTACAAAGTCCATGCTAATAAATTCCCATTTCATCTGGGGAATGTCAAGTGGCTGGAGTTTTCGTGGTAACTTGATACGTTCAGATTTTACCCTTTGGCAATTTAGACATTCAGTGACATACTGAAGTACATCACCCTTGAGTTTTTGCCAGTAATAACTTTTCCTGACAGCATTAAGAGTTTTTGCATATCCTGGGTGTCCTGAAAAAGGAGAATCATGTGCTTCCCAAAGTATCCTTCTCTTGAGAGTCTGACTTGAAGGAATGCATAGTCTCATTCTGAAATAAACAAGTCTTTCATCTTCATCTATAGAGAATTCCTGATACTTAGTCTTGAGTTTGGGATCTTGTTCCTTATTCTGAACTTCCCAAAACAATTGTTGATAGTCTAGGTCCTTATTTGCTTCATCCTTGGTCAATCGATGATAGGATTAGTCGGTATCGATACCGTTGTAGCCAGAGTTTCTGATCTAGATGGTTCTTCAGTGATAAGAGCATTAAGGAAGGCTTTACGGCTAAGGGCATCTGCTACTACATTTTCTTTACCGGGTCTAAACTTAATTTCAAAGTCATATTCTTGTAGAACCTCGATCCAACCTCGTTGCCTCATATTAAGATAAGGCTGAGTAAAAATCCACTTAAGACTTTTATGATATGTGACTAAGGAAAACTTATTTCCAAGCAAGTAATGTCTCCATAATTTGAGAGCATGAATCACAGCTAATAACTCTAGGTCATGAGTAGCATATTTCTGCTCATGGATTTTCAATTTTCTTGAAGAGTAAGCTATAGGATGTCCTTCCTGCATTAGTACACATCCCAATGCAAGAGAGTTGGCATCTGTGACAACTTCAAATTCCTTGCTTAAGTCAGGTAGCCTTAGGATAGGAGCAGTTACCAGACTATGCTTTAGTTGCTCAAAGCTAGACTATTCGATTGGCGTCCAATTAATGGCAACTTGCTTTTTAAGTAAATTTGTAAGAGGTGCTGCAATTTGAGCATAGTTTCTGATGAATACCCTATACCATCCTGTTAGACCTAGAAAACTTCTCACTTCCTTGATAGTGGTTGGGGGTGGCCAATCTTGAATATCCTTGACCTTGGCAGGATCTACTGATATACCCTCAACAAACACTATGAATCCCAAGTATTCAATCTTTCTTTTGAAGAATGCACACTTCTTCTTCTTGGCATACAACTTGTGTGTTCTCATTGTCTCTAGGACAATGCGAAGATGTGGTTCATGATCCTCTTCCTCCTTAGAATAAGTTAGGACGTCATCAAAGAATACAAGGACAAAGTCATCAAGATGGGGTCTAAAAATATCCTACATTAACCTGTTGAAGGTAGCTGGAGCATTTGTCAACCCAAATGACATCACGATAAATTCGAAATGGCCGTATCTTGTGTTGAAGGTGGTCTTTGGAATATCTTCATTCTTGACTCTAATCTGATAATATCCTGACCAAAGATCAATCTTAGAAAAGATCTTTGCTCCTTGTAGACGATCAAGAAGCTCATCAATCCTTGGGATTGGGTACTTATTCTTTACTGTCACCTGGTTTAGCCCTTGATAGTCGATACAAAGACTGAGAGTTCCATCTTTCTTCTTTTGGAATAATACTGGGGCTCCCCATGGTGAACTACTTGGCCGAATATACCCTTGTTCTAGCAGTTGCTTGAGTTGCTCTTTTAGTTTGATGGCTTCAAGAATAGACATTTTGTAAGGTCTTTTTTCCACTAGAGCGGCTCCTGGAACAAGTTTGATCTCATGATCAACTTCTCTTTCCGGAGATAACTCAGTTAGCTCTTCAGGAAATATGTCAGCGTACTCTTTTAACCAGGATGGTTCTTCTTCTGCATGACCATTTTGATTTGTCTTGTTAAGCTTGATCAAGTAAACAGGTAATCCTTTCTTCAAGCCTTTCACAATTCGAGAAGCTTTTGCCAATTGAACTTTAGGTTTCCCTGTTTCACCTTGTGTAGTTGCTATTTCCCCATTCAAATTCTGAAATGTGACTTGACCTTTTCCACAATGGATATGAGCATCATTGGGAATTAGCCAATCCATTCCTAGTAAACATTCATAGGCTCCTAGGTTCATTACTCTGAACCTCATACTTGAAAGGTTTTCTCCTAGGTTAAACTCTACCTTGGCAGTTTGCTGTGTGTAGAAAGTACTTCCTTTCCATTTGCTAATTCCACAAGCAGCTTTGATGCATTTAAGTATCTATACCTATCTTCTTAGCACACTTGGGTGAAATAAATGAGTGTGTACTTCCACAGTCAATCAAAACTTTAAATGATTTACCTTGGTGACTAGCTGGTGTTTGTATTACCGAATATTGACGATTTGGTCCTTTCCTGTGGAATGCAGCATGAACACTTGCTCTTTCAATGTCTTCTTCCATAGTAGGGTCTTCCTCCTTATTAGTCTCTTTTAGGGTAATATTTGACGTTCTTCCTCTTGCCATAGCTACATGACCACGACCTTGGGCAGCTCTACCTTGACCTCAAAATTGGCCTTGGTGATGGTTTCTACCAAGCTTTGGACAATCTCTCCTGAAATGTCCTGTCTCATTACAGTGGAAGCACCTAAGACCATCCCTGTTTCCCTAGGTAGGAACAAAATTTCCAATTGCGTTGGATTTTGCCTTCTTCTTTTGTCCTTGGAAAAATTGTCCTTGGGTTCTTTTTGCTTGACCTTTGAATCCTCCTTTGTTCTGGTTATTGTAGCTCCAGAACTTATTGTTATTAGGCTTTGATTGTACTTCCCGCACAATAGGAGCAGCTCGAATCAAAGCATCCTGGAGGTCTATGGGGCGCATTGATTCTAAACGAGTGTTCAGAGGATAATTTAGCCCATTGTAGAACTTGGACACTTGTTGAATAGTATCCATGGGGGGTGCATATTTAAGAAGAGAAACAAACTTGGAGTAGTATGCTTCCAAGGTCAGTCCCATTTGCTTCAAATTGAAGAACTCGTTCATCTTTTGGGTGCGATAAGCTGGAGGTAAATACCTTCCTCTTACAGCTTCTTTCAGCAAGTCCCAAGTAATGGTATTTTCAGGGACACCTTGATCTTGGCACCACTGCTTCCACCAAAGTCGAGCTTCACCAATTAATTTTAGCTTAGCTATCATGGCTTGGTTGGCTGGGATAGTTCCAGCAGCAGTAAAATAATCTTCCATCGATTCGATCCAAATTTCTGCATCAGCTTCCACATTTTCTCCTTTCCCATCAAACTCTGGAGGTTTGACTTGCTTCAAAAGATTCCTTTTCTCTTGAGCTTCATTGGGAATTGTTGTGGGTGCGAGATTCTGGGAAGTTTTTTAGCAATTCGTAAGTTAAATTTTTACAACTCTATGTAGCGTCAATAATAGAGTTCAGTACTCAAAATATCTCTCGCTTAGTTTACTGAAACAACTCTCAAATCAACTCTCTTCCCATGCTAAAGTTAAATTGCAATTTCAAAGGTTTCAAGACAAATAAAATAAAATAATATTGCATTATTTCTCTAATTGATAAAGTATTAATCAATCTTTTATTACAACGGATGTACAAGGTAATCAGATGGAAGGAAATACATTATTCAGAAGGCTCGCAGGCTCATCTTGTTTTCTCTCAGGAAAGGATTCCCTACTACAATCTAAGTATGACACTCTGATACATCCTTTATGAAGTAACTTGGATTCGGAGAGTAAATATCTAGGAATCTATATTTTTGAGGGAGTTCAGGAAATCCGCCTTTTTTGTAGTTGCGGTGGCTAGAGCGACCTATGACTTTTATTCTGTCAGCCGGAAGGATCTTCGTAACTTCCCCATAGATATATTGGTTTAGTTTGATCTTCTTGCCTCTAGTATACAGGGTTGAGTTTACAGTGGCCTCATGAAATAGATAGATCTTAACAACTTTAAGATCTTCCATCCACTTTACCCTTTTCAAATTATTTTGAAGATAAGCTAGACGGCTTGCATCAATATAGCAATATCCTCCACTAATCATCCACCTTCTTTCACAATATAGAGGCGACGGGTTGTACAACTGATCTAGTACTCGCATCATCTGAATTCTCCAGGAAAAACTGGATGAATGCATAGCTAACATAAACATTACTTGAAAGATCAAGAATCGCTTCCAAGGTTCATTACTCTGCCATAATTCAAAAAAACATACGTTAATAAAGAGAAGAAAACATGTCCTAGGCTATGCTTAGAAAAAAATAATATTTTTCTTAAGCTTACGTCATAATCTATACTAACGTGTGCTCTGATACCAACTGTGAGGTGTCCGCTAGTCCCAATCCACGGCACACCTTTGAGTAGTCCATCAGTAGGTTTTCCCATAAATGATGCCGCCCGGTCCTCCCTTGGAACATCACGGGGTTGTCACTTAGGCCCTACCGAGTCTACTTCGCAACGGGAGAGTTCTGGCCAAACCCACTAGGATCGACCTGAAGACTTGGGTTCCTAAAATCGGATGGGTCTCCTAGCAGCCAGCTAGCGTCAGTAATTTCGAGTTCCACTTTTTAGAGGATTACTCGATCTGAAGCGGACTTGCCATTGCACTTGGTTCAAAGAGAATGGGAGACGGAGGGGAGTGCGATACGTCAACCCTCCTGCCCATAAGGCAAAATCCCATTCCGGCCCCCTAAAGCAATGCAAGTCGATTCTACCTAATGACTACTTGGTCAATTTATCGTCTTCCTATTTCTATTTTTTGATGTAGAAAAGCTCCCAGCTAACCGGGACCACCCTACCATTGGACGGACCCGTCGGGGGTTACGCCCACCCGCTTTCCTCTGATGATGGGTCATCTTTAGTTTTTTAATTACCTACAACACATTTATTGGAACATATACAACTAGCTTCCTTAATTAGTCCATTAAGTCACATGTTCCTTCACATAATTTATCTCACTAACACGCATACAATTCGAACAGTAAAGCAAACTTCTTTATTATATTGGAAGTTCATTACAATTTCCATCATTCCGTCCCAGCGGAAGATACACAAAATTCCATAAGGACATTCTGTCCACCAAGATTCCACCCTCATAACTAGTATTTAGGGTTCCAAGATCCCATCCTGGGTCATGAAGGGGCTCGTCAGATTCTTGGAACAATGCAGGATTTACAGCCAGGGCCCCCTCTGGCACCTACAATTCCTACTGCCCGAGACTATCCCTACTGATAGACTTTTCACCTACGGAGCCGGTCCAAGCCTCTCGTAGCGATAATCATGACCCCCTTGGAGTAGGGTCTCGCCGCTAGCTTGGGGGTAGCCTAGCACGATCCTTCCTTTTATTCTGTTTGGCAATAATTTCAATCAAAAATCTATATTCTAGCAAATACAAACAGTCTTTTCAAATATGTATCAAATAGTACAATGACAATCATCCCAACATGTAAATCACAGTTTCACATAGCCAAGGTAGACCTTATCCTAAGGTAACCTTTCATTCTAATGAGGATTCTTCTCCCCATAAAGAAGTGTTGAGTACACCTCTTATAACATGTTAAGCAAGGCATGAGTTTTCCATTTGGATTCACTTATCCAACATAAGCAAAATCCCTTAAGGAAATATATTGTGTCAATAACTCAACGAGATGATCTATAGGATTCCTAAATAGATAATCAGTTTCTATAACCTTCACTAATCAATTCTTAACCTCGTCGCATTTGATCATAACTATATTGAATGCGCATAAAGACATATGTACAATAACCTTTGGCAATTAATTCTATCATGATTCTATGCCTTAGTATCCCAACTATTCTAGCTACAAATCATAGTGATTAATCGTTTTATGCTTGAACTAATATATCTTTCTAGATGAGTTATCAGTTTAATGTGTAAGTGAAGAATATGGAAGCTAATATCTTATGTAATTATCTTATATTGAAAAATGATAATCTAGTAATGAATAACCTGGTTTGGCAGCATGGCGACATTAGGAACTTCATCTTTACTCGCGCTCGCATTAGCCACACTCGATATTCCATTTGTAGTGGCAACTCCCGCAACCTCGGGCACTCCCGTATCATTGGCAATACCCGTTGCTTGACCGGATGCGTTGATTTCCATGGTTTTTCCACTTCGTCGCTTTGGAGCCATCGTCCACGAGGAGTTTGAGAGATAGGGAAGGTGGGATCGATTTTAGATGAGAGAGGGTAAGAGAATATGGCTTAGTTAAAGGTCGAAACAAGGGATTTGAGCTAACTCTCTTCCTCTTTCTCTTTCTCTCTCTCTCTCTCTCTCTCTAGCTTCTCGCAGCCTCTTGAAGGAGTATTCTTCTTTATCTCTTCTTCTCTCTCGCAGCCTCTCGGGGTCTCCTTATGTTCCTTATGCCTCTCCCATGCCTCATATTTATAGTGAATTGGAGAAGAGGGATTGTGGTTGAGAAGTGGAGCTCTTTGTGGAGGGGGATCTTGGAAAGATCAGTGATTTGATGCTCAGATCATAAATCTGATGGTTCCATTGGCTTCGAAAGGGGGGTAAAACCTCAAGACACTTGGATAGAAAGCTCTCAGTTCACTCCTTCTTTTCTCTGTTCGAACTGTTGTCTACTGCCTGTAAACTGCGATCGCGGCGCGCGCGATTTTGCCAATCACTTTTCTTTATTTTTCTTTTTATAAAATCTTCAAACTAACTAACACATCACTTGTTTTTTTTAAATGACATCTAGTTCCAGAAATCTCCATCTCTTTTTTAAAAAAAATTTAAGATAATCTCTAAAATATCTAAAATATTCTAGTCTTGTCCAAAAGTCTAATATTTTTAGACCATCCAAACTATACACATTATCCTAGTGATTAATATAACTCATAAGTTTTGTTCACGTTGTAATTTACGTGAAGGGTGGCCACAGTCCTTGCTAATTCGAAAAAAATATCGAATTTACGACTCTTGATTTTTCTAAATAAAATATTTTAAATTAAATAAAATTTATTAATGATTAATGTTAGTTAGTTTTTACCTTAGTTATTCTTTAGTTAGTAATCTTACTAACTTATTAATTAACTAACTAACTTTTGAACTAACCAACTAACTTTTATTGTGTGGAAATATTACACAATAATCCTTCTTAGGTCATGGATACACCTCCCAAGAGGTATGTCTGATATGAAGAGTCACCAGAGCCACTACAGTGTCTCTTCACAGCTCACTACTATCACTGTCACTCAGTCTTCTCTTCAGTCTTCAGCAGCTGCTTCTTCCATTTGTTTTAGCTCTTTTGAACTTAGATTCATCCTTTCCAAAAGTTAGAAAACTTTCCCAAAGTCACACATACATTCTACAGAATACTTACAGAAGGTCTACAGAACAGTACAGTACAGTACCAGAGCAGTTACAGTACAGTTACAGAGCAGAGACAGAGCAGAGACATAGCAAAGACAGAGGCTCTACAGAAGGTTACAAAAGGTCATCAGAACCTCATAACTCATACTCAAATCATTCCAAACTATCAAAAACTATTCAATAAGCTTTCAAAAGATCTCAATATTCATCAATCATCAATCCATGCTTCATATAAAAGAAAATCAGAACAAAACAGAAGCTATACATAACCAATCAGAACCTCAACAGAACCTATCAGAACATCACAGACCTTCATATCTCTACTGAGAATCATCATGAACTTCCAAAACATAATCAATATCATCCAAAACACTCTCAAATACTTCCATTAACAACCATACATCACTCTAAATTCATCAAAAATCAATCATTCAGACCTCAAAAACAACAAAAATCAGTCAAAAATTCAATCTTTTTCCACTCTCAACATATCCCCACACTTAGAAAGGAAGCGTCCTCGCGACCTAAGGAAAAGAAGAATATAAGTTCACTAAAGAGCTCAATTTTATCTTCCGTAGGATCTTCAATAATGTCGCCAAACCACGACCCCAACGTATCACCTGTATCTTTTAAAAAAATACTAAAGGAAAACTTCATTATTCATTAACTCATCTGATAATCATTTAAAAATCATAACAAATTTGTAAAGGATATGAGAGGTTCTTCTTCAGCTCTGCACCATAGGCTTTCCATCCATCATCAATAGTTTAAAAAGAGCTCTCGAACAAATTATTCTCAATCAACACGAACTCATCACATATAATTATTACAACACACACACAAATACAAACACAACCATCTGAATGACACCTCCAAAAAGAGATATATATATATCAATAAGAATCATCCAAAATACATTGCAAAGTCATCAATGAAGGTGATCCCTTTTGAAGGATTTGTGGTTTTGAAAACGATCCATGGAAAAGGACTCATCTACAAATGTCTTTGGAGGATTTTGAAAGAACTGCAGGCAGCACATCCTTTCTAGCAAAACAAGATATCTACTAGGGAGACATAGGGTATGAAAATAGAGAACATCCAACTGTTGGGAATCAATGTTCACATTGACATTTATACAAAGCTTTAAAATGGCCTTTTGATCATTATGGGAATGCCTATGCATGTATGCTAGATACCAAGCAAAATGAGCTGTCAATCTCACTAAAGGATTTAGAGATTGTGAATATTGGTGAGCAAAATGAAGGTAATTCTGGTATGCTTGACTGGCAGTTGTCCAGCCCCTTGGAATTATTGGCCAATTTATCTGGGGTCCCGTAGAGAATCAGTCGAGCTCCATCCTCTTCTTCTGGAAATCTGTTGATCAAACCCTTCATATTCACTAAATAACCAACTAAGGGGGTTGAGAAATAGAAGTGGTAGAAGATGGAAGTGGAATAAGTAAAAGAGGATGAAGAGATGGGTAGGCAAAGTCATAAAAGGAGGAATAAGATAAAGAAGGAGTGGTTGAAAATTTAAGGGAATCAGTTAGGAAAGGTGTTAATTGATAAACATGAAAAATAGAAGGTATATGAATAGATGGAGAAGGGCATGGTGGAGAAGGGGAAAATACTCTATCTTCGATAAAAGAACAATAGGTAAATATATGAAATTGAGGAAAACATTGAGGTTGGAAAAGAAGAGGTAAGATTGGTGCTGAATTGGTTTTATAAAGGGAAAGATAGGTATCATTGCAATGAGCCATTTATTGATAGTATAATAGGCTAAGAACAGAGGGACCTAAGACAGATCTTCTCTGATAGGCATCAAAAAAGGTTGAATCAAATGGATGGTTTTTGGAAAGGTAAGCTAAGAGATCCACCCTCAGTTAGTTAGTGCTTTGCACATAGGTAGAAGCTGTATTCTGACATTGATTTAGGACCACAGAATCAATCATTGAGTGCCATGAATTGTCGGGGCAAGTAGCCACTTTCGAGGAATAACACTGGAACATGTCATCTATCTGCAACTCCAAATAGTTGACATACAAAAAAGCTTGCAAAACCACATCCCCCACATACCAAGCCATATCTACTTCATCTGAAATCAACAGATCACCTCGTAGATATATGTAAGACAGCAACATGGTATCCATCGTCACAGAATCTTCAAACACCATACAGACCACTTCTGTTAGCAACTCAGAAGACCAAGCCCCACTCCAACCATCCTCTGGAAGAGGAAGATCCATCGTTGAAAGCTTCATATAAAAGGCCAACTTCTGCAATTGATAGTGGACAAAGAAAGAATGGTCTGGAGGAACATACTCCTAAAAGTGCTCAAATGTAGACCATAGCAAATCCATCCTAGACTGCAATCTTTCCACTTTATCTTAGAATAAAGGACACAAGGTGGCCTATCCATGGAGAAATGCCAAGTCCTGCTTAGAGATAGAAGGAATCATTAGAACATTGGGGCTTGGAGGAACAAATCGTGACTATGCCAGTTGGTCTTGCAACTGCTTAATTTGGGAAGCTTGTGATTCCACTGTATTATGAGTAGTCTGTAAGGCGGACAGTTTTGCATCTAAAAGAGTCTGAAACTCTTGAGCTTCTTTGAACATCCTTTCTTTCTCCTCTGAGACTTTAGTGACCTCTAACTGAGCTTCTGTTAACTGAATCTTCAAAGAATATATCTCTTCTCTCTGGGTCTCAATTATTTGGATTTGCTACTCCATCTGCTTAAACAAATCTGCAAGTGTGTCTTTAGCAGAGGCTAACTCTGAGGTTGCCTTATGCAACTGGTCTTTGGACCGCATCAGTTCTTCATAGAAAGAAGGATACAACTGTTGAACACAAGCTGCCATTGAAAGTTCAATCGAACTCTGGATGTCTTTACAAAGGAATGGAATAGCATCTCCCGACATTAAACTGTTCAGTGAAGGGATTGATATGTCCAAGGAACCCTCTCTATGTGCCATGAACAAATTGTTACATGTGAGGTAAGCAGGGAGGTCACTGCCAGATGTAGCAGGAATTGTGACTGAAGGAATAACTAAAGGAGTTTTATCTGCCACACGCTCCAAGCGCTTCCGCTAAATGACTAGTGGAGGAGGGGAATCAAGATCCTCTATGTCAATAGGTTCTGACTCTTCTGAAGGTGGAGGGGGAGGTACTGGATCAGATGGAGGAGGTGGTAGCACATCCTTCTTTAGGCCTGAGTATGTCAAGAAAGCATACAGGTAGGAACCATAGGTGATATTTGTGACATTTCCTCTGGTTACTTTGACAAAATGTTGGTCCATCTTTGTAAGCAGGTAAGTACTCCAATCAATGGCCACCCCTTTTAACACCATCCTTGAAGCTGTGAAGAGCTCTTTGGACAAGTAATGGGATGGTGTTTTGGCAAGCATAAACCTGTCTTGGAGGAACTGGCAGACTAACTTCCAAAGAGGATCAGTGATCATGGAAAAAGAGACTCATGAAGTGTTTATCACTTTCTTGACATCTAGAATCTCTTTGGTCTACTTCTGTAACAGCTTGAAAATCTCATCGTTGGAGAATATTTGTCTAGTTGTAACAAAGGGCTCTCCTTTGTAGGGAAGAGACAAAGCCTTCCCTAACGCTCGGGGTGTTAATACCATGGAAGCACCATGAACTAGGCCCGACTTCTTGCTATATGATGCAAGGAACTCATCACACAGGGATGGATCATCTGGAATCAGTGGAAATGAAGTAGCCATGAAAGTCGCAAGTCTAGCTTTCACTATAGGCTCAAAAGCCAATAGGAAAGAATAATCCCTACTGATCAGCGAGACATACTGGATAGGAGGAGGAGCGTGAGGCGCCATTCAGATGGAAAACACACACACCACAACACAGACAATCACAAAGAATGCCTGCAAAACAACCAAAGGGCTATCAAAAAGGAATCAATCAAAAGAAGGACACACACATAGACATAACTAACCAATTTAGCACCCCAAACAACCCACATCCTAGAAAAAAATTGGCATGACCTCTACACATATCCAACCGAAAACTTCATGCGATGCAACAAACAGGCACCCAAACCCCCGTATCAGGCAAGAAAGAAAAAAACTACAAACCGCACCCGTAATCGTAGCACATAAGCAAACCATAATACCATAAAAATCTAAATCAAGACTTGACCATAACCTTGATCAACAATTTCAACTTAGAGGACTTTACGCGCCCATCCCACGAAGTGTGTTTATTAAAAGGGGGAACAAGTGCAGTGAGGGAAAATTGTTTTAATGAAGGGTTCATTTTAAGAAATCATTAACAATGGGTGACATTTTATTAGGTTATAAACCTTAATAAGAAAACGATAGTTGCTTCTTAAAATTTTAATTACAATTTATTAGGGTGAAACGGTGCTTTATCGAAATCTGGACTATAATTCCCAGACTGGGATCTCTAAATGCAAATTCATTAATTAAAAATTAATACTGATGTGGAGCATTTTTTTGCCAGCACGTGCTTTTTTGTCACGGCTGGTTCATTTTTATTAAAAATTAAGGTGCCTCTTAAGCGCACCTAGTGCGTGCAAAGTGAACGGCTTGTTGATTTTTAAGTTATTAGAACATGGCATGTTTAGCACGAATCCGCGTGAAAAGGTGGGTGAATATAGTTCATTTTAGTAATTAATTGTGGTGAAGGGGTAATGAAAATACATGAAGCTCAAAAAATAAATACCTGGTAGGGGTGTGTATGCAATGGACTGAAGGCGCACTAAGTGGTCCCCCAAATGCAAAGAATCAAGTCAAAAAAAGCAAACACCACTGACTGGAAAAAAATAAAACACCTTAGTGTTTTTATTTTATTTGGTTTTTATTTTTATTATGTTTTTATTTTTTTTGTTTTTGTTTTTTTTAATTGTATTTTAGATGTATTTGTATTGTGTATATTGTTTGGTTTGGTTTATTTATTTTGTTATTTTTTCTTTTTCTATTTATTTTTTTAATAATTAAATTGGGATATATGATACATGAATATATTGTGAATATGTAAGGGTGGAATTTTAGCAATCTAGCAAGTGTCAACAATGTATGTTAATTTATCCATGATTTTCCAGCTGATTTTTAGATTTTAAAATGAATTTTTATGAAGTGAAGTATTAAAATTAGGGTTTTTGGCTTCAAATAATATTTTGGCCATTTATGGAAATATTTTTAATTGAGAAATTAGTGGCAAAAGGGGCAAGGGGATTTGTGGAATTTTTGGGGTTTTTTTGGATTTATTTCTAAATTTTTACTCATTTTTTATGATTTCTACTCATTTTACATGTATTTTTTGAAGGAATTTTCAGATTTTGAAATTTTTGCAATTTAATTTTTTGAATTTTCACTATTAAATAATGTTCCAAATAATTTCAGCAATGTTGCTAAATTTTTTATACAAAAAATAAATTTTAAATGAATTTTTGGAAATTTTATGGGTTTTATGTTTATTTTTATGTATTTTGCAGGTTTGAAAATAAAAGGCGGTACCCGGACGGCGTGTGAACAACGGAGGATGATTGCGTGTGAATGGCTGACTGCAATACGCCACCGCACGGACAAGTCGAAAGCGCGTCCTTGCACGTGAACGCCCGCTAGCACACCCGTACACAGCGGGAAAACAACGGAGAAAAAAGGGCAAGAACGGGGGCTGACTGAGTAGGTTAAGTGAATGAAGTTAGCTTAGTCTGAGAAAGTCAAGTAAGTTAGTTTAGTGTGTTAAATCAATTAGGTTAGTTAGGTTAGTGGAGTTTGTTAAGTTAGGTGAGTTAGGTCAGTCTGGTTAATTAGGTCAGTCTGGTTAAGTAATGTTAGTTAGTGTAAGTAATATTAGTTAATTAAGCTAGGGTTAGTCAGGTTAACTATGGTTAGTTAAGTCTAACTAGGGGTAGTTAGGTCTAACAATGGTTAGGCTAGTCTAACTGTGGTTAGTGAGGGCTAACTATAGTTAGGTAAGTTAGGTTAACTAGGGGGAGTTAATTAACTAGGGTGAGGTTAATGAACTGGGGTTAGTTGAAGTAACTAGAGTGAGGTTAATTAACTGGGGGTTAGGTTAGGCTAACTAGGGGTGAGTTAGTCTAACTAGGGTAAAGTTAATCTAACTAGGGTTAGGGAGACTAACTGTGGGCAAGTTAGACTAACTGTGGTTAGTTAATCTAACTATAGGTAAAGTTAATTAACTAAGGGTTAGTTAAGGAACTAAGGGTTAGGTTAATTAACTAGGGGTTAGGTTAATTCAATTAAGGTTAGTTAATTCAACTGGGGTTAGTTTAAATGAACTAAGGTTAGTATAAAGTAACTAAACAAGGGTACCAGGGGTGGAGGAGGAGGACGGTTGCAGAGGAGGAGGAGGAAGAGGAGGAGGAGGAGGAGGAGGAAGGGGAAAGAAGAAGGGGGAGGAGGAAGGGCACTGGCGGCGACTGGTGAAGACGGCGGCAGCAACCGTCGAGGCCGGCGGCGACCAGCGAGGCGACAGCGAGCGAGACGAGTGGAGGGCGTCCACGGCAGATTAGGCGGCCACAGGCGCAAAGACGGGGGGCAGAGGAGGTCCGGCGGCAGCGCAACGAGATGGGGGAGGAGATCCAGTGGCGGGGAGTCAACGGGAGGAGGAGGAGGAAGAGGAAGAAGAGGGTGGAGGAAGAAGAGGAAGAAGAAGAAGAGGGTGGAGGAAGAAGACGAAGAAGAGGGTGGAGGACCTGGAGGCAACGTGCAGAAGCATAGGGAAGAAGAAGGAGAAGGGAGAAGAAGAGACGCGTGGGAGCAAGTAAACAGCTTTTTTTTGTTTAAAAAAATAAAAATTTAATGGTTAATTTTTAAATGTTTAAATGTAGGTGCTCGTTTTTTTGTTTGTTTTTCTTTTGGTTAAGAATTATGTGTGGGTGGTTTTTGTTATGTGTGTGCCTTTTTTTTGGTTTTTTTTAAAAATAATTTGAAATGGTAAAATTTAGGTGTGTTTGTGTGTGTTTTTTTAATAAATTTGAAATAAAAAGAAATTAAATATGGGTGTGTAAAAGAACGCACCCCCGTCCCGCGGGCGAGCGTAAATTTTTTTTTCCAGTGACGGGATCAAACGGGGCAGGGACGGCAAGGCGCGTACCACAAACGCCACAGGGGGCATCCTGAGACGCATAAAACCAGAAACAGACGTGTGCACGAGAAACGCGACCACACGGCAAAAAGGAAGAAAAATTAATAAAATCCAAACCATTGGTCGGATCGAAAAATCATAAAAAGGAAAACTGTGCCGAGAGATGAGGGGAAAATGATGGAAACATGCAATATGGTTTCCGGGGCAAAATTAGGGTGTTCGCATGGGAAAAACACAAAAAACAAGCCTAAAAACACATACGTATATTAATATCGGAAAATCCAGGCATCGGAACGAAGTGTGGAAAGAAGGAAAATAGGACAGAACAATGTGTCCAACAACCCTATCATGGCAAAACACAGTTTTGATCGAGATAGGACACATTCACATGGAAAAAACTCCAAAAACAGACCCGAAAATAGACTCGGAAATTAATACGGGAAAAACTGTGTGCCGGAATAGAGGACATTAAAAAGGTAAAATATCCGAGGGGAAGGGATTCACAGGGCTGGCACATCAAAACTCAGTTTGGAGGAAATTAGGAGGGGTTCACATGAAAAAAACACGAAAATCACACCAAAAAATACTCAGGAAAATTAACAACTAAAAATCCGACAGTCGAAAGAGGGGTAAGAAAAAAGGAAAAAGTGGGGGAAAGGCTGAGGACACGTCTGTCAAATTAAACTAGAATTCCGGTGCAAATAGAGCAGGTTCACATGAAAAAATATAAAAAATAGACACGAAAAGACCCAAAACCCGGAAAAATTAATAACGAATGAACCGTGCATTGGAATGACAAGGATTAAAAAGAAAAAATGTAAAGGGGAATGGGTAGGATAGGGTTGGCACATCAGATCAGGGTTCTGAAGCAATAAAGATGTGTTCACATGGAAAATCGGCCAATTTACGAGAATTGCTTTAAAAATTAATAACTTTAGAACCGTTTGTCGGAACAGGGGTTGGTAAGAAGGAAAGATGGACAGTTTGAAGGGGCAAACATAGCTATAAGGTTGGATTGGAATTCCGATGAACGTAGGATGCATTCACATAAAAAAATCTCCAAAAAAAAAGAATAAAGGCAAACGTTCAAGAAACAACATAGCAGAATATATGCATGGGGATATGCATCATAGACACACAAGGACGCGTCCCCACGCTTAGAACCTTAATAGGAAAGATAAACCGAACAACAAGGACCTAGTACCACACATCAGACCAACCACGAATGTCCCCACACTTAAGACATAACCATCACTGAGAAACAGAAGGTGTAGGGTTAGAAAAACTTGGCCCATATTGCTGAGGAGTAATGTCGACTATCGAGATTGCGTCTTGTATCGTTCTTGACTGCAGGAGGTACAAGTTGTCGTCACAGTACACGTCCTTCGTCCCTCATGGCATGGACCATGCGACAGCACCCAGGGAGGTAGCTAGTTGAAGGAATCGCAGGAAATTCGTGGATGACGAGGGATATTTCACTCAACTCATGATCACGCAAATGGAATAAAAGAGCAGTCACTCACCCCACTACTAACATCAGTCGAGTGAATACTGATGAAACCCATAGCTCACACCCGATTGAGGAATAGACAAGGTAATGGTGCAGAGAGAGTATGCCAGGGTGCACAATTGATGGTGCATCAGTGCATCCAACCCCGTCTGGCATAAGTGCAAGCAAGAAGGCCAGGGAGCCTTGCAGTGCAGTGTACAGAATAGAATGACATGTCCTATGCTGATGGCAGAGACCCATCCCGTGGGTGCAAAGGGAAACAGAAACGTACCTGACTCCAATGGTCGTAACGTCCCTCAATTCTCACCTCTCAATAATTGATTGAAGAAACACTAGTAATGCTCACCCCACCCTCTATCTCACGCTCTGTTGAAAGATACAGAGGGCAACCCATTCCTGAAACCCATTGATATAATCCTCACTGTCACTTGTGCAGAGGTTGTATGTCTTGTGCACTTTGATGGTGCAACTGTGCATCCCGCCCTGTGCCGGCATACCGTGCAAGAAGGAAGGCCAGGGAGCCTTATGGTGCAATGCACAGGAACAGATCGTGCTTTGTGCATTGAGAGGCCCATCTCATGCATGCAACACTCTGTTCACACAGCTCACCTCTCATTTGATTTAAAGGGAAAGACTGGTCACTCACCCCACCCTCTGTCTCACGCTCTGATAGATACAGAGGGCAACCCATACTCACGTCCCCATCCTGTTAGGATGAAAGCTCACATCACTCAAGGGGTTGGTGATGAAGATCATGTCAGCGGTTGTTATCATCAGGATCTTGAAGACAAGGCGTACCTAGGGAGGCAGCCTACAAGTCTCATACTTCAATGATTTTTAAGAAGGGTCGTCTGTTAAGAAGGGCAGACAGACTGATATTGCAGAGACAGCGCACCAAGGGAGGTGGCTTCAAATTACTTACTGAAGAGGTTCTGCTGGTGAGTCAGCTATCCTGAACTGCAGCGTGTTACCACCTTTTCCAGAGTCAACTTCCTGCCCAAGGGTGTTTCCACCTTTTCTTGGAACGAGGCCTGCTATGACAGGGAATTTCTTCCTTTTCTCCCACAACAGTTTCGTTTATTTTTTTCTTTTCTTTTCTTTTTTCTTTTCTTTTTTTTCTTTTTCTTTTCATTAAGAAAGAGAATGGTAGAAATACCATGTGTCAAGACCAACCTCACCACCGTTTGCTGGATCAAACGAGAAGAGAACAAGGTCGGGTTGAAAGGTATCTGTGAGGGGCTAGCAGAACGAGACCGCCTCATGAGGAGAATCATATGGGCTATCAGAAGCACGACGAGAAGGACAGTGTGCCGCCCAAAAGGGAGAGGGTAGGTCGATTGTGATTGTCAAGATCCCCAGGGAGGAAAGTACATCTTCAGGCGATAGCCATTGATCAGGAAAGGATCATTAGAGGCATCAACGGTCTGCACCTGAACAGAACCGTTAGGAGTGACAGCAAGTACCTTGTATGGACCCATCCACCGTTGTTGAAGCTTGCCAGGAAACTTGCTAAACCTCGAATCATAGGCTAGAACAAGATCACCTTCTTTGAACTCCTTATGCTTAATGAAACTGTCATGATAGGCCTTGCATCACACTTGAGCGGTTTCCATGCACTGTAGGGCCATCCACCGTATCTCATCCAAACATTCCAAGTGCAGGAGGCGGCGTTGAAGTGACTCATCATCTCCCAAGTGTTCTTTAACTGCCACTCGCAAAGAGGACAATTCCAGTTCAACAGGGAAGACGGCTTATGTACCATATACTAGCTGGAAAGGGGTCTGTCCTATAGCTGCCTTATGGGAAGTTCTGTATGCCCAGAGGGCCTCTGTAAGTCAATCGTTCCAATCGCGACTATGTGTGGCAATCGCTCTTGTCAGGATCGAGCAGAGAATGCGATTGGTGACTTCAACTTGGCCATTGGCTCCGAGGTAGTAAGGAGTGGACTTGCGATGGTGGATCTTATACAGCTCTTTCAGCTCCTCCATGATTTTGTTAAGGAAATGAGTACCTCTGTCACTTACCAGCTCAAGGGGACTGCCAAAATGAGTGATAATATTCTCGTACATGAACAAGGCTACGCTATTGCCATCATCCCGCTTCAGGGCTTTAGCTTCACATCACTTTGTGACATAATCCGTACATACTAAGATGTATCTGTTTTGCTTCCGTCTGGCGGGTGGATCAATGGGATCCAAAAATCAATCTCCCACTTCTCGAACGGCTTTAGGGGAAGAATGGGTTGCAATGGCATGGCACTTCTTTGATGGGTTTCCCCATTCGTTGACAAGTATCACATCTCTTACAGTAGTCATATGCATCCTCGTGGAGGGTCGGCCACTAGTATCCTGCTAACAGAGCCTTCCTGGCTGTCGCTTCCCCTACGAAGTGTCCACCACATGGTTCATCATGGCATGCTTTCAATATTATGCTGATTTCATTCCCTACAACACATCTTCGTAGCACTTCATCTTTGCCTCTCTTATACAATGCACCACCTAGCAAAGTGTAGGGGGCTGATTCTAATAGAAGCTTCTTCTTCTCACGGCTGGAGATGCCAGGAGGATACTGTTGATTTGCCAGGAGGTTGGCTATGTATGCATACCAGGGAGTAACTATTTCAACTAGAAACAAAGAAGCATCAAGAAGGTCAGGATCATCATGTTCCTCTTCTTCTGTTTGAGGGATCCGTGATAGATGATCGGCTAGGACATGGGAACGGCCAGGCTTAGTGACCACTTCAAAATTGAACTCCTGGAATAGGAGTAACCATCTCATCAATCGTCCTTTAACATCTTCCTTGTTCATCAGGAAGGACGGGGCTTCATGATCCACGTAGAACTTGAAATGTGTTGACAGTAGATAGTGTCGAAACTTCTCCAGTGCAAACACCATTACTAAGCATTCAAGCTCTGTCACTGTGTAGTTCCGTTCCCTATTAGTGACCTTTCAGTTTGCATAATATATCAGTTGATCTAATTTAGAGGGGCCCTTTTGACATAGGACAACACCTAGCCCTTCAACTAATGCATCTGTGTGCACATGGAACTCCTTCGTCTAGTCAGGAGGTTGGAAAATAGGTGCTTGGATAAGGCACTATTTTAGGGTATTAAAGGCCTCTTCACAGTCATCCATCCAAAGGAAATCTGCATCTTTCCTTAGGAGCTTGTGCAGAGGGGCTGCCTTGGTTGCAAAATGTGCAATAAATCTTCTGTAGTAGCCCACATGGCCAAGAAATCCTCTTAATTACTTAAGGTTTGTTGGTGCTGTTAGGGCGATAATCTTCTCAATCTTCGTCGGGTCTGTTGCAATCCCTTGTGCAGAGACAATATAGCCCAGAAGAACTCCTAATGAGACACCAAAGACACATTTGTTGGGGTTGAGAGAAATCCCATACTCTCGGCATCTGTCAAAACATTGCTCTAGGTGTCCCCAGTGCTCTCGGATCAAACTATAGGCACAAAAGTCATCAAGATACACCTCAATGAAATCATGCAAATGATTCTGGAAGGCAGCCATCATTACTCGTTGGAAGGTAGCAAGAGCATTACAGAGCCCAAATTGCATCATTCTATAGACATAGGTCCCCCATTCTGTGGTAAAGGTTGTTTTGGATTGGTCCTCTTCTGCGATTTGGACTTGGTTATATCCGCTGAATCCATCCAAGAGGAAATACAGCTCATGGCCTACCACTGTGTCCAACAATTGGTCTGTAAAAGGGATAGGGAAATGATCCTTCTTTGTCTTCGAATTGAGCTTTCGAAAGTCGACACATATTCGAAGTTTCCCGTTCTTCTTGGGTACTACCACAATGGGCGAAACCCATTCACTGTTAGCCACGGGATAAATGAACTCTGCTTCAAGAAGTTTCAATAATTCAGCCTTCACCAGAGCAGAATAATTAGGATTCATACGCCTTTGTCTTTGCCTTACAAGTTTGGCATCGGGCTCTAGGTCAATGTGATGTTGGCATACTGTGGGATCAATCCCCTTTAGATCTTTATATGACCAAGTAAACACGTCTAAGTTCTCTTTGAGTAGGTCTTACAGGACCACTAGTTCTTCTTCTGGAAGATTGAGGCCCACTTTTAGGTGACGTTCAGTATCGTCAGTATCCAAGAACGTTACTTGCCTTTCATCTTCCACTTCACAGATAAATGTCCCACGGATTGCTTCTGGGTAGAGGTCTGACTCTTTCAAGAGAGTAATATCCTCGTTTGATGTTCCACTAGAACCAGTGTCCTCGTTCTGAACAGATGAGGTATTCATCTTCAGAGGATGCGTCTAGAAATGTCACATAGCATGGACCTTCTAGGGGCCGTGGCTCTGAGGGCTTTGGCTTCTGTTGGTAGGGGGCATCCATTAGGGGAGTTTGAGGTCTCGAAAATGCCCTGTAAGAGATCCTAGAGAGAGAAAACAATTTAAGAAATAAAATCATTTTATAGAATTTTTAAAAGGTTTATATTTTGGTAAGTTAAAATATCAAAATTCATTAATAAGTCATTGTCGTGATATTCTCGTGGTCACATCAAACCTAGAAATCTAGGTCACCATAAAGTTGGCAAGGTTGTCATAATGAAGATCTTACCTCTCCTCATTAAAGTGAAAAGTAATATTCAATTTGAATTTTGGTGGATACTTGATTGCCTCCCTCCATCATTTCTCTCTTCTTTTTTTCTCCTCCTTAGTAGTCTCTTCTTTGTTTTCGTTCTTGCTTCTAATCATATCCTTAGCTATGGATCAATCACCCAATGATCTCTGTAACTCAGCTACGGATCAATCATCTAATGATCTCTGTAGCTCTCATAAAAGACCTCTCTATCATCTTCATATTGAGTTGGATAGTGAGTATGAACCAATAAGAAAAAGAATAAAATCTATCACGGTTTACAGAGTCTATGAAACATATATTGAGGTTTGAAGGAAAGAAGAATATTGATCTTTGGTTAGAAGGAAAGCTATATCCCAAAGATCCTAGCAGAAATAGCACTCCTCCTTTCTATAATAGCTCATCATTAATGAGGTTTATTGGTAATGGCTACAATGGATTTTTAGGTTATACACTTAATCTTGTTGCAGAAAAGAATATCCTTGGACTAGAGAATCATCTTTTGATGAAACACAATATAGAGTTGTTGTAGAAGCTAGAGGATTGTCAACAAAAAATTCATTCATTGGAAAAGCTTATCAAAGCTTATCAACGAAAGCAAACTTTATTAGGCCTTCGAAATCGACAAAGAGCTCTTAAAAATATTGAGAATCTCAAACAAGGAGGAGGAGGCTGTGGTAAAAGAATCCAAGCAACAATGTATATTTTTTTCACTTGAAAAATCTTAAATATGGCTTTATTTAAATTACTTGCATTGATTTGTGATGTTAATTTTGCTTAGATCTCTTCTACAACCAAATGCAAGTGAAAGAGATTCTTTAAAAGCAGCTCAGTTTTATTATCATCTTCTTCCTTCAGTAGTTTCAAAGGATATTTTGGAGAAGAAGAAATTTAAAAAGGCAAAGAAACAATGCTTGGAGTCATTTGTAAAGGATCATTCTTTGGATTCTGAGTTAGTATAGAAGATACTGGATAGTATTGGTATCAGTTGAGATGCTTATATGCAACTTTTCCAGCTTTTACAATCAAATATGAAGCAAGGACAGGTACGCAATTGCATACTTCCGAAGCCATTTGTGGTTAGGACTATCAGACAGAGAGTTAATAACAAAGTGATGGGGATTCTAGGTGAGCCTTTTCATATCAAGGCTAGCTTCAAGGGCAAGAAAAAGGAGGTTACATTCAATGAATTTAACAATATTTTCCTTTACTTGCCCACCCTGCAATGCTTAATGATCAAATTTTATTACTTGTCAGGCAGAGGCACAGGGAGTGGCTAGATTTGTGATTAAACTTGATGAAAGTGAGATTCTAAAATGTAAAAAATTGGAGAGAATCTCTATCACCTTGATGAATAGAGCACTTTCGTCAGTTCATTGCAATCACTCAACATCATTTAGTGTTCAATCTGAATATAACATCTGGTGGCTAGGAGCATTTGAGGTAGATACTGAGAATTTTGATATACTATATTGGGTTTTTCATCAAACATCAATACCTAATGTTATTCAAAGGCAACAAGCAGGAGAAGAGCTATTTGTTGAAGGATTTGGGAACTACAGGATTGAGTGGCACATAGCTGGTGACCTAAAGACACTCAAATGTATGTATAATGTATCAAAGGGAGCCAACTCGAGATCTCCTTGCTTATACTACATGTCACCAGCTGCTGTAGAGTTAAACTCAAGCAATTGGAATAGAGCTCCCTCTAGGCACAATAAGGATCCACAGTTTAAACTAGACTTGGGGATTCCTTTAGCGAATGCCCATATTTGTACACTTCATGCACTTTGCAGGATAATTGAAAAGCTTGTTCATCTCTATATAGGATTTGCATGGAAGCTGAAGCCATTATCAACTAGAACAAATGCTATAACAAAGGCTGAAAAAGTTCTCTCTGCAATTGGTTTGCATGGTGGCAATGTTGTTATTGAACCAGATTTTCAGAAGTCTAAGGATGGTAATTGTGTCCCAAAAAAACCATCTATTGGTGGAGTGAAGGCTAGAAGGTTTCTAGGCTTTCATGGGAGACTTGGCAAGATAAACTCGAGAAATGGTGGCTCAACTATTAAATTTAATCAGTGGAAATCCCTACATAATGCAGTTAAGGATCACACTGATAATGGACAAGCTCGGAATAGAAAAGTTAAAGTTTGGGAAACACTAGACAAAGTGTTTTTTTATTGTGATAAGACTGAATGGAATGATCATGATCTCAAAGACTTTAAAACCAATTGAACCTTTTCAAAAAGGCGATGACAGAAGCTTGGGGTGATCAACACTTTACTCACTATATGGTAAGAAGTTTGTATATGTTTGTTTCTTCATTGTTGAACTCATATAATACTTTTTAATAACTTTCTTTATTTGTTGACTATGCAGCATATTCTATACAACCATGCTCCATACTTTATTAAACAATATGGATCTCTATCTATCTGGTCAACCCAAGGTATGGAAAAATCACATTATCAAGCAAGAACAAAATATTTCAGACACACAAGACATGGAGGTGGAAGACACAAAGCCAATAGTTTATTAGAGGTCTTTCAATGGTTCTATCGACAAATTTGGTATAAATTCAAGCTTAAAGATACAACCACATCAAGCAATACATCATCTTTAGCAAGAACTATACAAATTGTTACCCAAGGAAGAAAATATAGATATTTAAATTCTTGCGCAAAGCAAAGATTTACAGAATGGTTACAAACCAAACAAAGAGTTGGGAAAAGATGGGTTTCAAGAAACCCTTAATCTTTGGCAACTTCTAGTCTGATTATGTTGCAGAAGAGTCCTTAGTTTCAGGCACCTCAACAGGGCCTTCAGAGGAGTCCTTGGTTTCAGGTAGCTCGACAGGGCCTCTAGAGGAATCTTTTGTTTCATCCCACTCAATAAGACCTCTGTATTTCAAAAACTCCTGTTTCCGATAGCCTAGAAGAAGCTTCAAATTCTTACTATTTCATACATAAGAGAGCAAATAGGAGCCAAGAACTCCAAAATATCCAGCTCTAGATCCATTGTATCCGGGCATGAAGCCAAAAACTCTTATGGCTTCTTCCTTCTCCACTAAAATGATATTGTCCAAACCTCTGCTAAAAACTTGAGATCCAATTACCTTTGAGATAGCTCTCAAAGCCATCATTGGTAGACTTGGAGAGCTTGACAATCTACTATGATATATTACAATTGTTTGATTGTTTAAGTTTCCAATATAATAGCCAAGGCTTTGCTTTTTTCCAAGCTTCATTGGCCTAGAGCCCTTGGCCCTTCCAAGAAAGTTGTCCAGATCTTCAATCTCAATCTACACAACAAACCACAACAGTACAAGATATAAGATATTTATCTATAATGCATAATAAAGTTAACATAAACTCAATGGGTAACTTCGAATTATATTTCATACCTTAGGGTGTTCGTCTTCTTCAAGAAGACTATCATCATAAAGATTTATTGAACTCTTGGGCTTCTCATCTGATGGAGACTTCAAACTCTCTTCATACCCTACATCATCAATATGAAGTTTCTTCTGGACCTGCAAGAACTCTTCTTCTGTAGGTAGCCCCCCCTTTTTGTATTCTATGATCTGATTAATACATGTATGTAAGGCTATAGAGCTATCTTGGAAATTCTCTCCCTCAACATCAAGACTTGCTAGTGGTTCTTGTTCATAACCTATAAAATTCATTTCATTTTTGCCCCAGCTTGCAAGGATTGCTAAGCAATAATCTTCTCTAAGATCAAAAATATGTTGAATATCATTTAGCAACACATATCTCTTCTTGTTGATAAGATAAGTGGGAAATGTTGGAACACATGCAAGAGGACCTTCTTCATCAACCTGTGCACTTGGCTCGATCTCCTTTTCTTCCACCATTGTGATATTGTCACTCTTGAACAAACCTACATCAAAACCTTGGACAAGTTGATTCTCAACATCTTCTTGGAACATCTCCTCCTTCTCTTCGACCTCCTTATCCATACTTGCAATATCCTCTAGCTTTCCCTGTTGGTCTATATCTGGAGAAGAATTTTCCATGTGCTGAAGATACACAATAAATCCAATGTCCTTGTGGATCAGAAGGCATTGGTGTTGATACCTGTGGAAAGGGCAACATGTTTCTCTCTTTCTGAATTCCTCATCAATGAGGTTGAACCTGCCTAGCAAAGTTGACCTGGATGTACTGGTGGCTCCCATGACATCACTGTAATGAACAAATCCATTGACTTCCAAACCTTGCACATGTCTATCATAAAAACATCTGTACTCCTTAAGTTTATCTTCAAGATCCTCCAATAACTCCTTCAAATCAAAAGGAACATTGAAAATTTCCCTGATATAGCTAAACTTGGAAGAATTTCCAGTGGTGTGTAAGAAATCAAAGAGCCTATCATCAAAAGTCTCCATTAGCTCCTCCTCATCCATTCCTTCCAGAGATAGCTTCCTCTTTGTCATCTTGACCAGGAAAAGATTTATCCTTGAAAACAAAGCAGAATGGCAACAATATCCAATAAAACAAGATGGAACCATGGAAAGAAGCCCCAAAATTGCATTTTTCAAGACAAAAAATCAAAAAAGGAGATATTTTTTTAGTTGACCGGTGAAACACAAAAATAAAGGTATTCAAGGCAAATGTCGGTGAAGAAATCGCGTTTCACCGGACACTACTTGAAGATGAAAATTATTTCAATATCTCACCGGTGAAACGCGATACTTAGCAAAATACCACTAACAGGGACATTATTTCGCGTTTCACCAGTCAAAAGATGCAAAACAAGAAGAGAAACATGAACTATAAATTAATTCTATTAAAACACAAAAATTTATGATAAAATCCTTTCTGGAAAAGCTATGCTGCTTTCAAAAGATACAAAGCATATAACATCTACAATTTTTCAAGTGTTATTAAAAATTCTTTCTATATTAATCAAATTGATTTTGTTAAAATACTTGTAATTAAAAAAAATTGCTACCTATCAAAGATTGTTGAACTTCTCTTCACACAGGAAGCAAGGATCTTGAAGGGAAGTCGAGACGAAATTTCGGGAGAAAGGAAGACAATGTCGAAGAAATGGCTTCGAAAAGCTTTTATATTGACCATTAAGCATGTTGTGATAGTTCCAACGAAAAATTTTGTGTAATGATGGAAAAATAAACCGGACTGCAAATTTGGACGAAAGTTCCAATATTTTTGCATGCACGAAATACCTCAGAATACGTGCACACATGTCTCACTTGATGCACCGTATCAAATTCCTCAGAAGACGTGCGCACTCCCTTTTTTTGAAAATACGTCACACGTGTGTTACTTAACACTTTGCTAAGTAATGCTTGTACCATCGATGAAAAAATTCCGGTAAGCGAGAATACATCACATGTGTGTTACTTAACACTTTGCCAAGAACATTGAGTCCAATGCAAATTCACCGCCTTCGCCTTTCACCACATTTCCAGCAAGCAGAAAACATTCCTACTCCGCCTTTACCTTTGGTGTTCCTTCCAATCTCTACGCATTTCACTGCTTCCCCAATAAAGGAAACCTTCGAGCACATTCTCGTCATCAGGCTGTGGTTGTGAAGAACAGGCTCCAAAGAAGGTATGGTTTTCTACATCCTCCTTTTCAATAACAGGCTCCATTTAATGCATTTTTTAATACTTTTCCTTAATCTTTTATATTATTATGAGCTTATCAGCACTACAAAAGAATTTTTTCCATAGTGTGAGCATTCCTTAATGTTTGGAGATTTAAGGCAATCCTTCAAACTTTTTCCTTAATTCTGTGGATATTTTATGTAATTTTAAAAGCATTCCTTAGATCAAAGCTTTTTTTTTTCTTTGTTTTGTCAAATACTTTGCTATTTATGAGTTGTCCGGTGAAACGCAAAAAGAACGTGCTTCAAGGAGGCCTCCTGTCTGAAATTCGCGTTTCACTGGACACAATGGACAAGAAGTCCGGTGAAACATGAAAAGAAGCAGCTGCAAGGAGGCGCCTTACCTGACACTCGTGTTTCACTGGACATGCTAGAGAAAAAGTCAGCTGAAACGCGAAAATGACATGCAACATGGATACCTCTTGTCTAAAACTCGCATTTCGTTGGACATGCTAAAGAAGAAGTAACATGTCTTTTTTTGGCAGATGGCTAGGACTAAGACAACAGCAAGGAAGGAGAAGATTGATCCTAGGGGCTTAACATCAAAGATTCATCAATCTTCAAAGCCTTAGAAGCTCTCTAGAAAGTCAAAGCCAAAGAGAAATTTTTCTCAAAATGTCAATAGCCTAAGGGAGATTAGGAAGGCAATAAAGGCTCTTGACAATGCAATTCCAAAGTTGTCTTTTCAGAGGCTTGTCAGGGAGATTTGTGACAAATATAGTTTGGATAGTTTCAGATGGACAAGAACAACTCTTAATTGTATACAAGAAGCCACAGAGGATTTTTTAGTTGAGTTTTTTCAAGATGCCTATATTTGTGCTGCTCATGCTCATAGGCTCACACTCATGGACAAGGACATGGTAATTCTTAGGAGGCTAAGATATAGATTTTCAAAGGTCCTTAAGCCAATTCCCCTCAGTGATGTGAAGACATTTAATATCCTTAATGTGCCCCCAGCTAGGAGAAAGAAAGATAATTCTGGTCTTAGGGTTGAGGATGTCACCCATGAGAGGGATACAAGGCAACATGAAAAAGAGGAGAAAGCTAAAGAGGAACATGCAGATAAATGGAGAGAGTATAGAAGGCAAAGGGCTGAAGAAAGGGAAGCAGAGCAACTAGAGTCCTTTGAAAATGAGCTAGACACCCTTCTTGAAGCAGCTAATCCAAAAGGATTCAGTGTGTTTTGTTTCTTACCTGGTGACTTAGGCAAAAGAACTGAGGTTATCTCCTTTGATGCTGCATGTGTTCAGATTCTTAAGGATAAAAGAAGAGAAGTAAATGACAGTATTATTCTTGTTGGCCTAAGGTATATCCACCCATAATTACTTATACTTTTTGATTTTTTTTAACAATAAGATTTTTCTTGTTTATACTCACTATTTCTATGCCTTTTCTAGGTGTATAATGCATGAGTTTCCTTTGGATATGCAACAAAAAATTGAGGTTCTTGATCCATCTATCTCATTCTTTATGAGGAACGAGCTTGATACAAGTCTTATTGAGCACTGGTTCAATCTGATTGACTTTGATACTTTAGAGCTCCTTATAATTCCATATAATGAAAAGTAAGTGATTCAATATTCTATTAGAGTTTTTGAGATTTTATCCTACTAATTTGTTGAGATATGATTGCTTTTAGTTCTCATTGGAGCTTGATTGCAATAGACCTTGTGGATAAGCAATGTTTTTTAATCAACTCTATGAAAGGAAGCCATGGAAATGCTAAATTATAAGTTATATTATCCAAGGGCTCCTTGATATTTCAATTCTTTTTTTTGTAAGTACTCTAAATTTCAATATATTTTATATATAGAGGTGCCAAAAGATTAATTGAAGAGCTAGAGAAAAGACCCCCTATGCCGTCTGATTTGCTTGCAACAATGCAATATAGACAAGTTGCGGTAAGTTATTGATTAAAATAATTGAAACATAAGTTTATTCTATGAACTACCATCCGTCCTCTTTATAGTTTTACTTTGTGTTGGTGGTTGCAGTATCCCCATCAGGATGATAGCCATTCTTGTGGCTGGAGGATGATTGCAAATGCTAGAAGAATGGTTAACTTTGTTTATCTTAATGATAATAAACATGTAAAGGTAATATGAAAGATGCTAAACTTTAAGATAGATATTAATTGCAAATAGTCCATTGATGATAAAATTATAGTCTATTGTAAGAACAATAATGAACTAAAACTCTTTTTTCTATAAATGTGTGACAGTTTTCGAAGGATTGCTATGCATATGAGCATGTTTGGTACGTCAGAGCAAAGCTCTTGAAGTATATAATGGTCAATTGTATACAACCAACAACAGAGATTGGTGAAGATTTGCACCATGAAGGAGATGCAGTGCCTATAACCACGGAAGGCGAAGCCACAGCTTCAACACCTTCTATACCCAAGACATCAAAGAAAGGCAAAAGGACTCCTAGAAAGGATAGTTCTCCAAAAAAGAAATAGCTTTGCCATATCGCCTTGTAAGCCTTCATATATAGAAATTTTCCCTTCAGCCCTTGTATATCTCATAGAGATGGCAGATAGACATCTGCTACAAAATTTGTACATATATTTTATATTGATAGAAAAGATATCTTTTCTTGAATGTCCTTGCAGTGTATATTATTTTCTCTCCTTTTTTATATCTGCAAAAAATAAATTACAAATGTTTGTTACTTAGGAAGTGAGATCTTAATATACATCTAAGTAGATATAATATGATGTGAAAACTTACTCGTTTCTTGTCAAGTTGGAATACAAAGGAGCATGGTAGTTCAATGTCTTCATTTTGTAAATCCATCCTCACTTGATGTAGCGTACATGATTTTCTGATATTTAAGAATGCAATAATATCCTCGTTGAACCAAATATCAAGACCCACTATAGGATCTTTGCTGAAATCATTAAGATTCTGGTCTAAAGCAACTAGACTACTACCAACAAAATACCATCGACTATAGTAAAAGCTAAGGATAAAATTTTGAGTAGCAATCATATATTTACAAGCTATAGAGTCTTGATCTATCTTACATATAATTTTTCCTTCTGTCCTTGTATCCCATCCTTCATCAACAAATTGTATGATATGATCATATGTTACTCTCTTCACTGAAAGTATGGTTTTTGTTATTCTTATCTCCATATTAGAGAAAAAATCAATAAATATATTAATAGGCATAAACAAAGTAACTTTGCTTAGTCTACTTGAGATATTAGATTTTAGTGCTTTCTGGATCTCAGAAAATATCTTACATCTATAGCCCTCACTAGTAGTAGCTAGACTTGGCAAAGGCCACTCAAAGCTTGAAAAATCTGGCAAAGGAAGGAGATTTATTGATCCCCATTGGCAACACCGCATAGGAATAACATAAGAATGGTCATAAAAGAATATTCCATTCTCTGCAAGCTATGTCTTCTTTCTGCCTCTATACATTTCTTTTCCAATTGAACCATGTATAACATCAATAACATCAATAATAGACTCCACTGGTTGCCATTCCTCAAGATTAGAGGGATAGACATCTACAAGACAAACAAATATTATAATGGAAAAACCTAAACCATGTTTAAGAAAGGAAAAACTTTAAGAATCAAATTCTTACAATTTGGTCTATGCATTGGAAGCTTTGAAGATCCAGGTTTCAAACACAGCTCTCTATGCATGAACACATGTTGTACTAGTACCTCTTTGATGCTATTCTTATTTGCTCCAAGCTTAAAATCTCGGATTCTGCCCTTCCAAGCAAAGATAAATGAGCTCTCATGTCTTTGCCTTTTTCCATGTTTTGCTTGTTACATGGTGATCCAACTACCTTTGCTAATGATACTAGGAATCCATCTTTCATCAGTTTGGAATGAGTTAAACACTGATATGGATGTGATTTGGGAGCTTGGACGCATTGTTGAAGGTCGAATTTCTGTATCCATGGTAGAAGAGAGAGAGAGAGACACACACACACACACACACACCCACACACACACACACACACACACACACACACACACACACACACACACAGAGGACTAGACTACCATAACGGAGGGAAAAACAATAGATGAATAAAAGAAAGGAGGGAAAAAACTGAGCGCCATGCTTTTCACCAATTTGAATTTCGATTACATCAGTCATTATCATTAATCTAGAAACATCATTAAATAAAAGTAGCTGAGACTCTATGCCATTAATGCAAAAGATGTCATAATCACGAATATAAGAGACTAAAAATAGATAATAAAAATATAAATTTGTAATATTATTATATTTATATATTTTTGTAAAATGATTTTTTATTTTTTTTAAATAGAAGTTTCGTTACAGAGGCTTTGCTCTTATTGGTCTAGAGCACTCTCTCTCCACTTCCTAAAAGGAATTTTCGAGACCTCAAAACTCCCCTAATGATCATCATCTTTTCTTTGAACTGAACAGTCAAGGCAACAGGAGCCACTGGTGAACTTAATTTTTATGCTTCTAATCCATTGCTTATACAGATTCTACATACTTTGTGGTTCATTGGCCAACCCAAATGGAACCATGGTCATTCCATTCAGCACCCTGAGATCTTCGGCCTCTGAGGTCTCTGTAGAGACATCAACAAGATCATCCAGTATCAGAGGAAATTCTTCATCTGCACTTCAATAACCTGCTTCATTTTCTTCCTCATCATTTTTATCCTCTTCCTCTAGAGGGTCTTTCTCTGCTTCTGTAGAGGCTCTGTAAGAGAAGAACAGATCTTCTGTCTCTGCATCTGCTTTTGCTTCTGTCACAGCTTCTGACTCTACTTCTGGCTCTGTCTTTATGACTGTCTCTGTATCCGCTTTGTCTCTGTTCTGCCTCTACTCTATCTCTGTATCTGTTACTGCTCTGTATCTATTCTTCCTTTGCTCTGTCTCTGCGACTATCATGTAACAGGGAGAACAATACATCCATGCTTCTATTTCACTATCAAAGGTGATTTCAGAAGTTAATTCTAGTTGAGGCGGCAGGAGGTATTCTCCCATGGACAAGGACTTTGCTTCCCTTGGTAGTTGGCTTATAGTGCCCACTGTTAGGAACTGTGCCTCTGTTTTCTTAGGAAAGATCTGCTTAACAGTCTCTTCATCTCCTGTTGTACCATCTGTTACCTCGTTGGAGGAGTCATTTATGACTTTGATGGATGTGGGTCCATTGCCTTTTTGCGATCCATACAACTTCAACACCACTTTGTTGGGTCCTCTGCCTAGGATCAAGGTTCCTTTGAACCAGTTCATCCTGGCTCTCACTTCAAAAAGCCAAGGTCTTCCCAACAGCAGAGGGTATGAGATCCCATAAGAATTTGGTTTAACCACCAAATATGTCAGCCAATAGTCTCTTCCTGCAAGGGTTGTTTTTACATATGGGAGGATGCCCAACGGCTTAATTATGCTTTGGTCTGCTAATCTAATAAGCCACTATGTAGGTTGAATTCCTTGCAACCCTAAGTCCTTCATTGTCACATCCGTCACTATGTTTACTGATGAGCCTCCATCAATCAATGCATCTGAAATGAAGTATCCTTTTATCCATACACTAATCTCTGGGGTTCCAGGATCTAGGAAGGCATTAGCCACATCGACTTCCTTTACAGGCTCCAGGGCATTATTGGTCTTAGTCGTTGTTGAAGGAGTGATCTTTAGTCCACGTCTTCTTGTCAAGATGCTTTTGAATTTCTTTCGACAGCTGGGAGACAACATCAGCAACAACTGCCGGAATGTTAGGTTAGGTTTAAAAGTGTCTATGTCTTTTACCAAGTCATAATCTTTGATAGGATCCACAGGCTTCTCCAGCCGGCTGGGGAATGGGGCTACACCCATTTTCATCTTTCCTTTTTCTTCTAATAATTGCAACATCGACACTTCTTTTGTTTCTGGAAGTGCTTATGTATCATCTATCTCCTGGACCTCTGGTCCTGTTTCTGGGACCGTCTTTGTAACTCTCTGTGGCACTGCAGTACTCTGTATTGCACTGTTCTGTCCTGTACTGCTCTATCCCTCTGTTGGCATGTTGAACTTCACAGTCTTGGCAGGAGAGTTATTTTCGTTCTGAACAACTGGTTCCTTCTTCTTGGTGTGCGTAACAGCAGCAACTTCCAACTCTACCAAATTGGAGGCAACCTCTTGTACCTTCTGTTGGCTATCAGTGTCATTGGCCTTTACAGGGACTGGACTTGGACAGTCCTTTGCAGTGTGGCCTTCTCCTTTGCATCGGCTGCATAAGGGCTTGTAATCCACAGATAGTCTAGGATTTGGACAATTCGGGGAGATATGTCCCTTTTCTCCACACCTATAGCATTCCACCTCTGATCTCTGACCACCGCCAGACTGTCGTCCTCTATAACTTTGATAGAGAAACCTCCTTGGACCGAAATTAGGACCAAACTCCCTAGGCTTTGGTCCAATATCTTGTGTTATCATTTTGGATTCCAGCAAGTTAAATCTTGCATTTTCATCCTTCTGTCTTCGTTCATGCATCTCTTTCAGAGAGCAAATATCCTTTGTATGGTTCTTCTGCAAACAGTAGGAACAGAAGGCTCCAGGAATGGTTGGTTTTTATGTACATTCAATGGCTAAATGTCTCGCTTGATGACACTTTCAACACCATGTATTAGAGTGCATCACATCTCTTCCAGCTCCCACAAGAGTGGATATATTGGCAGTATTCACCTTTAGCGTCTGAAGCTGCTCTGTAATCACAGCTAGAAGCTCTTTCTTGATACTTGCAACTGAATTGGATAAGTAGTCCTTCAGATTTTCACCTCCTGAAGTGTTTGTAGTAGGATTTTGGGAGGCTTCTGTAATTACTGCATACACTGGTTGGGTCGATCCAGAGACTCCTGTTGAGACTTGGGGTTGTTGATTCCACTTGGTAGGATTCCACTGTTGTTGAGTTGCCATTGGAGGAACTATTTGAGGCCACTGTTGTTGTGGTTGAACCATCATTTGAGGCACTGTCGTCTGCGGTGACCACAGTGGATTAGGTGCTTTATACTGCAGCACTATTTGCATCTGGGGATAGAGGTAGGGAACTGTCCCTGGGACTGCATTTGGTGGGTATACCATTCCTGGAATGGGAGGAGGTAAGACTCCTCTTCTTGGAGTCATTGACAAACTTGCTTCATGCAATCTTGCACCTGGAATACCATTCCTGGAATGGGAGGAGGTAAGACTCCTCTTCCTGGAGTCATTGACAACCTTGCTTCAACTTCGTCATACAATCTTGCACCTTCCACTACAGCTTGCAAATTGACTGGTCTTCTTAATTCCACGAACTTGCGAACTTCTGGTTGTAGGCCTCTAAGGAACACTCATTTCTGAATTCCTTCATCCAAATGATGGTTAGTACATCTCTTCAGGATGGATTTCATTCACGAGACATAAGCTTCTACTCTTTCTCCAGAGGACTGACTTAGGTTCATGAACTCCTCTCGCATCCGCTCTTCGAAACCTTCACGCCTGAATTTAGTGAGGAAGGCCAACTTCAGGTCGTCCCATGTGCCAAAAGTTCCTATTGCTTGTCTCTCATACCACTGAAACGTCATGCCCTTGAAAGTGGCGAGGAATATTGCTAACCAATGCTCAGAGGTTCTGGCATTGTTAGCCATACATGCTACCATGAATTCTGCTACATGAAGATCAGGGTCTTCATTGTACTCTCCCTTAAAAACTGGCAATGGGACTACATTTGCTGGCCTGTCATCAATATTTCCAGGAGGAATCTGACTAGGAAGGGGACCTTGAGTTGCCATGGGGACTTCTATAAAGAGTGCTTTTAGGGCATCAAAGGAGGCTTCTGCTGCTAGCTCGTTCTCAACTTTGATTTTTGCCTTCTCTCTTTTCATGTACCTCTAGACTCGTTCTAACGTTGGCCTCTTGATTGTGTCATTCATCAGGGGGTTGGCTCCAACCAGTTGGTCTGTACTCAACAGGATAGTAACAGAGAGGGCTTTAGTCTCGGGGGGATTCTCTGGCCAACATCTCTTCTACTTCCTTCTTTTCAACATCTCTGAATTCGGCTTTCAAACCACTACAGAGGGGAAGATATTCCATTTTCAAAGTATGAAAACTCATTCTTCTTAGGATTGTTGTTGTGCCATTATAATAATGCCAGCTTCTGAGGGTTTCAACAGTGTATGTTGTGAAAAACACTCTCTCTACCAACTTCCAGTGGGTTGCTAATTGGACAAACAGAAGATTGTCAGTGCACCAAGCATCCCACGTATCTTACTGTTGAGCATCCCCAAACAAATTTCAACTCTTTTCCTTCTTGTTTTCGTGAATCTCCACTAACCACGACTCTTGAAGCTTCTTCACGATCTCCCACTTGATAATGTTTAGAAACTTCTCAATGAATGCCAAATCTTCCATGGATGGTCATTCTCTCTATTTCTTCTCTTCAATTTGTTCCCAAACGATGTGCCACCAAGATACAAGTTTCTGCTGCTTCAACAGGGAGAGGAAACAATCCACCACATAGAGCATGCATCATGATGGTAATATGTTTCCGCCATTGTGTGATGAACTTCTTATGGAAAGTGGCTTTGATAATGAGAATCTCCAACTCTTCAATGGAAGAAGTAAATTTGCAAACATCCATTGAATTCTCCTCTTCTTGGCAATGCCATTTCCTTCATTTTTAGTCTCTTCTGATGTTTGTTGATGTCAAGTTTCCCCGGCTGCACACCAAAAACATGGAGCCCCAAGAGGAACACCAAGGAAAAGGGGATTCTACTGCAAGAAAATCTATCTTGTAACATCAACAAGATTTTATTTCATTCTTTTGATGACCAAACCAAAACAAAGAAAACAGCAATTCTTCACGCAACATCATAGTAGATATCTCCTACGGATTTGATAGAATCAACCATAATCTTCAACATCTTCACAAAATCCATCAATAGAACAAAGAACCTAGAAGAATACACCATATTTGAATGGAAATAAATCACATAGTATTCATCTTCAATGTCTTCATAGTTCTCTCTCTCAATCTCTCATATACAATTACACTGTTTTGATAGAATTGACTATCTCTGGCTCTCTCTCTCTCTCTCTCTCTCTATCAATAGTACATCATCTCCTCACTACAATAATCTCCTAATAACTCTCAATAATCCTTCTTAGGTCATGGATGCACCTCCCAAGAGGTATGTCTGATATGAAGAGTCACCAGAGCCACTACAGTGTCTCTTCACAGCTCACTGCTATCACTGTCACTCAGTCTTCTCTTCAGTCTTCAACAGCTGCTTCTTCCATTTGTTTTAGCTCTTTTGAACTTAGATTCATCCTTTCCAAAAGTTAGAAAACTTTTCCAAAGTCACACATACATTCTACAGAACACTTATAGAAGGTCTACAGAACAGTACAGTACAGTACCAGAGCAGCTGCAGTACAGTTACAGAGCAGAGACAGAGGCTCTACAGAAGGTTATAGAAGGTCATCAGAACCTCATAACTCATACTCAAATCATTCCAAACTATCAAAAACTATTCAATAAGCTTTCAAAAGATCTCAATATTCATCAATCATCAATCCATGCTTCATATAGAAGAAAATCAGAACAAAACAGAAGCTATATAGAAGGTATACAGAACCAATCAGAACCTCAACAGAACCTATCAGAACACTCAAAGGAAAATGATACGTATGCCGTATCCCAGAGACAATCTAGAAATCAAAACTAAACCATAGACTCAGACCATCAAAATAAATACAAATAGACAAGACCAATGTCTTTGACGACTAAAAACCCTAATCCTTGTAAGCGTATGGTGTATACCTATAGTGCGGTGAAGTGCGTGGGTGAAAACTACATGACTCATTTTTATTAGATAAGAAATTAATCGAGTCTATTATTAAATTTTCCATTGATGCATGGTGAGTCGTATTCGCATTCCCAACCCCTACTTAGACTAACTTGACTAGACTAAACTAGGGGTCTCTATAAATGCAATTTATTTTTAAAAATTAGATGATCTATGGCACAAAGTGCATGCATGCATGACATCGGGGGGTTCTTTATTATTTACAAATTAAATGTGTATATAGCCTGTGTGCGTATGCACTATAGTTGGATTTTAATTTACAAAATTAAGTGGTTTGTGGTGCTATGTCCTTGTGCAATGGCAAGGTTCCTTTTATAAATTAACGATTGATTTTTTTAATTAAAATTTTATGAGGTGCATTATATTTGTTTGGTGGGTGCAACAGTCAATTAATTTTTAGTTACAATTATATGTGTGTGACGATGCATGTGAAGAAGGCAAAAAGAAAAGGAACATGGCTGTGTGTGGACACCCACAAGGTTTAATGCGCAAAATCCCACTTCCAAACAAGCCATAGAACATAAAATTCCACATATGAAAACAATAGGTCAACTAGGTGACAATCGGCCTCTTGTAAGGTACAAAAAAAAACCAATATTGATACCATGGTAAAAAAATAAAAAGAAAGAAAATAAGAAAGGTTTTGTCACTTAGGTGCTCATGTGTTAGGATTTTTTTGTTTATGTTTTGTTTTTTACTTTTTTGTTAATTTGACTTTGTGTTTTCTCATTTTTCAATTGTATTTTATGAGGCGTTTGAATCTTGATAATTTTGGAAATTCTATATTGGACTGTGTTTAAATTTTAGTTTTTTTAGATGTCATGTCACATTTGAAGTGAATGGGACTTGAAACATTTTGATTGGTCTATTGAATAATTATTTTTTACTTATTTTTCTTATTTTTGTTTTTTTTAATAAATAAATTTGAGTAACAAAATGGCTACACAAATATTGGGGATGTGAAAAAAAAAATTATGAATTTAAATAGTTATTTTTTTATTTTTCTTAAATTTTCCAAGTATTTTCTTATTTTTAAGTTTTTTTATTTTTTATCGAGACAAGATTGTACGGGATGGCGATTGCATGTAAATGGCAACTCTGCGGCACGGATGAAACAAGACGTGCGGCCTTGCATGCGTGAATGAGGTAGGGGGTAGTGGCAATGGGCGGGTGGGTAGAATGGGTAGGAGGGTAGATGGGCGAGGGCAGGATGGTTGTGGGTGGGGAAGAAGACGAGGAGGAGGAGGGGAACGATGGCACTGTAGGTGGGACACAGGGCGGGGGAGGGGGTGATGAAGGCGAGAGGGAGGTGGCCACGATGAGGCTATAGGAAGTAGGCCTATGGAGCTAGGGGGGGTGGCAAAGAGGAGGCCAAGGGAAGGCAAGGTGGTGGAGGGATGGGCAAAGGGGAAGGGAGAGAAGGATGGTGCGCAGATCGGATGCTGTACGCTCGCGTAGTGAATGCCTGAAGGTCCCCAAGAACAATAGAACTCTACTTTTTGCACAAAATTCAATGTAAAAAGCATGAACGACATGAACAAGAGACCAATTGGGTGCAATCTCCCCCCATGCCTTGTGTGAGCGCTCCACAAAGCATGTATTTTATGTATTAATCATCTTCAAGCTCAAATAATAGCCCAAATTACAAAATAGCAAGCTTTTAGCTTTTGAGTTTGCTTTAACACAAAATAGGAATAAAGCTAACGGGCGGTGCCCAAAGAGTCTGGCATGCCCAATACAATGTCCAAGTACAAATAACATAATCGTGCGCCCATGCGTATATAAAAATAATAAATATCCAACGCCTCAATAAATAGGCGTGACAAAATATAGGCGCCATGCCTAAAGTATACGCCCATCAAAATATAATCAATAAATCGAATACTCGCTATCCTCCAATGCTTTCCTCCGCCACTACTGCTATCTCTACACATCAACTGAAGCATTCACAATCGTTAGTAAAATAATACAATTAAACCGACAAAAGTGAATACCTAGCAGTCGTCAGCTACATAAATAAATCAACTAGTTAGAAATCAATCCTAACCTTAATTTATTACGAGTGCGCACTCTAAACTCATAAACGTTTATTAATTTAATATGCATTTTACGGAATCACCCATGTACACACTAAATTAATGAAACGCCCAAAAAGGACAGGCGTCCCCATCAACTTCTCGCACAAAGAATCCACTTTGTGTATGAGCCCCGGGGGTATGATGCCAGGAGGCATATTTCACGGTGGATTCCGTGCCACGGTGGATTCCGTGAGGTTTTATGGTGGATTCTGTAAACTTTGTCGACTGGGGCTCATACACAAAGTGGATTCTTTGTGCGAGAAGTTGATGGGGATGCCTGTCCTTTTCGGGCGTTTCATTAATTTAGTGTGTACATGGGTGATTCCATAGTGGGTGATTCCACAAAATGCATATTAAATTAATAAACATTTATGAGTTTAGAGTGCGCACTCGTAATAAATTAAGGTTAGGATTGATTTCTAACCAGTTGATTTATTTATGTAGCTGAAGACTGCTAGGTATTCACTTTTGTCGGTTTAATTGTATTATTTTACTAACGATTGTGAATGCTTCAGTTGATGTGTAGAGATAGCAGCAGTGGTGGAGGAAAGCATTGGAGGATAGCGAGTATTCGATTTATTGATTATATTTTGATGGGCGTATACTTTAGGCATGGCGCCTATATTTTGTCACGCCTATTTATTGAGGCGTTGGATATTTATTATTTTTGTATGCACATGGGCGCACGATTATGTTATTTGTACTTGGACATTGTATTGGGCATGCCAGACTCTTTGGGCACCGCCCGTTAGCTTTATTCATATTTTGTGTTAAAGCAAACTCAAAAGCTAAAAGCTTGCTATTTTGTAATTTGGGCTATTATTTGAGCTTGAATGTGATTAATACATAAAATACATGCTTTGTGGAGCGCTCACACAAGGCATGGGGGAGATTGCACCCAATTGGTCTCTTGTTAATGTCGTTCATGCTTTTTACCTTGTAATTTGTGCAAAAACTAGAGTTCTATTGTTCTTGGGGACCTTCCGGCATTCACTATGCGAGCGTACAGTATCCGATCTGCGCACCAGTAATAACATAGTACTGATATTTTAAAAATATACGGTTCATCATTCTACTAAATGTAGCAGGTGCATTAGTCAATCCGAAAGGCATCACTAAAAATTCATAATGACCAAACTGTGTCATAAATGCAATCTTGAATATGTCAGAGTTATCTAGTCTCACGTGATGATAATCAGACTTAAGGTCTATTTTACTAAATATAGCAGATCCTTGCAGTTTGTCCATAAGGTCATCAACTCTAGGAATTGGATACCTATTCTTTACAGTAATCTTATTTAAAGCTCGATAGTCAATGCACATACGATAGGTATTATTCTTTTTCTTGACTAACAGAACAGGTGTACCAAATGGAGAACTACTAGGTCTAATCAATCCTCTATTTAGTAATTCCTCAACTTGACTCTGAATGTCTTTTTGCTCTATCTGGTTATGCCTATATGGTGCTTTGCAAGGTGGTTGTGTACCAGGAATCAAATCTATTTTATGGTCTTCTGGGCGTGAAGGAGGTAAACCAGGTGGTAGATCTTCGGCAAAACAGTCTTTAAAATGTGCAAGAAATTCTTTATGCCTAGGATGCATATGAATTTCTTTGACTTGCAGTTCATTCACCCAAATGAGATAAGATTTACTACTCTTGCGCAATGCACGTTTAGCTTGAGTATGAGAAAGCAGTGGAAAAGCATTAGATGCATGCATACCATACAATGTAAGATGTTTTCCTTGAAATTGAATATTAATTGAATGTGTGGTATAGTCTATATCTGGGTTATGCTGATGACTCCAAGGCATACCTAAAATAATGTCACTCGACTGTAATGGAACAACTAGAAAATTTCTTCTTTCAATGTATTGACCAATTTGAATCTCTAAGTCATGCACTTCCTGTGTACCATTATACATTGTGCCTAAAAATGCTGCTTTGATGCAATAATGCGTAGGTACAGTCTGTAACTTCAATTCTTTTACTAGCTTTGCTGAAATAAAATCATGAGTACTACCGTCATCATGCAAAATAATCTTTTCCTTTCCATGCACTAAACATTTCATAGTCAATAAAGAATGTGGAGTTGGCATATCTGGTAAAGTATCCAAAGGAGTAGTAGTGTCGTCCTCATCTTCCGTGAAATCAGGCATATCTTCATGTTCTTCATCTTCCATTGCTCCAAGGTAGTTGATATGGACAGGTGGCTTCTTTGAATGGCAATTTGCTGCTAGATGTCCAGGTTGATGGCATTTATAACATACTATTGGCTTGGCTTTGGTTATATTGTTTGCAATAGCAGGAAGTCTAGGGACATTAGGATTTGGCTATGTAATAGGCTTGGAGTTTTGATTGACATTGGATGGTAAAGCAGGTGGTTTTGCCCAATTCTTACGGAAAGATGATGAAGAGAAACGACCTTGATTAAATCTTCTAAAATTTGAGTTGAATTGCTTAGATCCATAGTTACCATTGGCTTGGAATTGCTGTGGACGTCTATCTCTACCTCGCAGCTTGTCTTCAGTATCGTGAGCTAGTGAAATTGCGTCTTCAAGAGTTGCAGGCTTGAACATGTTAACTTCAGCATAGTAATGCCCAAGGAGTCCAGACATATACTTGCGCTTGTGTGTCGCTTCAGGTACATCTTCAAGCATGCGTAACTGGAGTAATGCATTCCAAAAACGCTTTGTGTACTGAGGAATAGGCTCACGATCCCTTTGCTGAAGAAGGTCCCATTGCTTTATGCTTTCTCATGAAATTGTGGAGGAAGGAAATTCTGCATAAACTTCTTCTTGAAATTCTCCCAGGTAGTGGGACAATCTATACTTTTACGTACTACAGTCCACCAAAGAGATGCTCTATCCACTAAATGATTAGTGACACACTTGATTTTATCTTTTTCTGCATAGGTTTCCTCATGAAAGTAGTCATCAAACTGACTAATGAATGCAAGAACAGTTTTTCCCTCTCGAGTGCCATTGAAAGTATGAAATTTGAAATTTCTTTTACTTATCTTTGATTCCTTACGGATGGTTTGAGCTTCGAGAGTCGCGTCAATGGTACGTCGGATAAGATCTTCAGATTGAGGTTCTTCTTTGTCAGTAGTCGATCTTTGTAAATTTGCCAATTGAACTTGTAATGCTTACCTAGCTCTTCTTCATCTAATTGCATCATAATTAAGTCCAGCTTTTGCTCCATTGTAGGTTCAGGTAGGTCGCCTTCAGTCATTAAATCATCCATATGTGATTCCGTCATCCTACAAAACTCAAAAGACCTCTCACTCTCAAAATCAAGTTAGCGGGATGAGCGTAGCTCAAGTTCGGGAATACAAGGCTTATATATTTTGGGTGTGGCTTTCACAATCTTTGAAAAATCTGTGTTTTATCCTTCTTCGTATGCTAAAAATGCTTCAGCAAACCTGCGTATGCATAGAGTACCTTCCAATGAACAACTTTGCAGTTCGGAATTTCTGCGCAGGAACAATCCTTCTATGAGTTTTGAACAGAAGTCAGTTTTGACTCCAGTTGACTTGTCTGACTTGCAGAGTACCAGACTAATGTGACTTGCAGAGTTTGTGGACTTGCAGAACTTAGTTGCTTTGTCTGACTTGCAGAACTTGACTTGAAAGAACTTGCAGAATCTGATTGCTCTGGTGTGACCTGTGGCTTAAATGACTTGAAGCTTAGGAGACTTGGGATAACTTAGTAAAGGCATAGGCAGCAAACTTCGAAATCGAGGGGGGGGGCATTTTTCCTGACGCCGAAAATTCTGCGGCCATACTCTTGTACCAGACGTTGACGATTTGGTTAAGTTAAGCTTTTTAAGCTTAAATCAAGCTTATTAGGCTTATGAAGCTTGATTAGGCTTTAAAACTTTTGAGATTAAGAGAGAGCTTATCTCTGTTCTTGACGACTTGAAGAAGAGGATGTAGGAGTGGTCCTCCGTCTCTGCAGGCCGGTCCTTCGCAGTCTGATGATGGAAACAGAGGTTCTTGATCGCCAGGAATCCGCTTGTATCGACCGTTCGCGACGAGATTGACCGTAGAGCTCGATCGTTCAAGGAGCTCTGCCTTCACACAAGATGGATAGCGATTGGAAGCTCTTGATCTTAGCTTCTCTCTGATACCACTGGTGTGCAGATCGGATGCTGTACGCTCACGTAGTGAATGCCGGAAGGTCCCCAAGAACAATAGAACTCTACTTTTTGCACAAAATTCAATGTAAAAAGCATGAACTACATGAACAAGAGACCAATTGGGTGCAATCTCCCCCCATGCCTTGTATGAGCACTCCACAAAGCATGTATTTTATGTATTAATCATCTTCAAGCTCAAATAATAGCCCAAATTACAAAATAGCAAGCTTTTAGCTTTTGAGTTTGCTTTAACACAAAATAGGAATAAAGCTAACGGGCGGTGCCCAAAGAGTCTGGCATGCCCAATACAATGTCCAAGTACAAATAACATAATCGTGCGCCCATGCGCATACAAAAATAATAAATATCCAACGCCTCAATAAATAGGCGTGACAAAATATAGGCGCCATGCCTAAAGTATACGCCCATCAAAATATAATCAATAAATCGAATACTCGCTATCCTCCAATGCTTTCCTCCGCCACTGCTGCTATCTCTACACATCAACTGAAGCATTCACAATCGTTAGTAAAATAATACAATTAAACTGACAAAAGTGAATATCTAGCAGTCTTCAACTACATAAATAAATCAACTGGTTAGAAATCAATCCTAACCTTAATTTATTACGAGTGCGCACTCTAAACTCATAAATGTTTATTAATTTAATATGCATTTTGCGGAATCACCCGTTATGGAATCACCCATGTACACACTAAATTAATGAAACGCCCGAAAAGGACAGGCGTCCCCATCAACTTCTTGCACAAAGAATCAACTTTGTGTATGAGCCCCGGTCGACAAAGTTTACGGAATCCACCGTAAAACCTCACGGAATCCACCGTGGCATGGAATCCACCGTGAAATATGCCTCCTGGCATCAAAGGAGGAGGAAGGAGGAGGAAGGAGGAAAGATGGGGAAAGGGGGAAGGATGGCGGGAGGAGGAAGAAGGAAAGAGGGAAAGGAGGAGGAAGGAGAGAGGAGGGGGAAGGACTGAGCAAGGGAGAAGGGAGGAGAGAAGAGGAAGGAGAGGGGAGAAGGAGATGTGGGGAGGAGTAGGACACGTAGGGGGGGGGGGGGAGAGAGAGAGAGAGAGAGAGAGAGAGATGATTGGGTCTTTTTAAAAATATAATTGGAAATTGAATTAAAAGGAAAGAGTGCCCCCCTCCCCATCCCGCGCACCAACATGGGCAAGGGGTAAAAAAATTTGTGGTGATGAGAATGGCCGAGAGCGGGTGAGAACCCAAGTGACTAAATGCAACATAGCCAAAGCCAGGGACACGTGTCAAGGCAAAAATCAATCGTATACGCAACAAGCGAGGAGTGATAATTCAAAAATAGAACATAATTCGAAGAGATACCGTAAAAAGTAAAGCTGGGTAGGGCAATGTAGGAGTGGCACAAACGATGCCTCTATTGCAGTTGGCAGCAAAAAGGGCCCACATGGAAAAGGATGAAAACAGACCACAAAAAATCACACAAAAATTAATTTTGCAAAATCCATCAATCAAATTGAAATGCAAAAAGAAGAAAAATTGTCCATAATGAGGATTTGGACAGGCTTGTCATGTCAAAATGAATTTCAACGAGAATAAAACCCATTCACATGGAAAAAATGAAAAACATCATCGAAAATTAATAACCAAAAATCAAAAAGTCATAATGGAAAACAACAAGAAGGAAAAATGTGCGGAGTAACAAGTTGGAAAGGGAAATCCAATTAAAACATGGTTCCGATGGCAAACGGGAAGGTTCGCATATTAAAAACCATAAAAACACACCCAAAAATCAGAACAAAAATTAATTCCAAATAGTCCATAAGTCAAAACAAGGGGCAACAAAAAGGAAAAATGTCCAAAGAGAATGGTGGGCAATAGGTCTGTCAAAATCAAAACGCGATATCGATGCAAAAAAGGCACATTCACATGGAAAAAGGGGCAAAAAAGAGTACAAAAACACAATTAAAATTTATTAACAGAAAATCGAATGGTTAGAACAAGGGGGAGAAAAAAAAAAGATGTTTGGGGGAATGAATAGCTCGTAGTTATCCAAACATATTGCCATTCTGACAAGAAAAGAGTGTGTTCACATAGAAAAAACAAAAAAACGCATAAAAATAAACCCACAAACACACAAAAGAAATAACAGCCAATCCATGCATTAAAAAATAGGGGCTCTTAAAAGGAAAAGTGTTCAAAAAAAGGGAAGGATCAGGAGTATCACATCAAATTGTAGTTTCGGTGTAAAAGGCATGTTCGCATGGAAATACGTTCAATTCACAAAAATTGTTCAAAAATTAATAGCTCATAAACCATGGCTCAGAACTAAGTGCCGTAAAAAGGAAAAGTGGCCATTCAAAGGGACAAATAGATGGTAGGATCAGATTGCAATTGCGGTGCATGTAGAGTACGTTCACATGCAGGATCAGTAAAATGATAAAACAACCAAAATGTTTAGAGATAACTATAGAAACAAGGTAAAATAGGGCAAGTTAGTGAAGAAGGGAGAAAGGGATCTCAATAGGGCATAAGGAAAATAGGAGATTGTGTAAGGATCAATTAATAGAATGATCGCAAATGTATGCAACCAAGACGCACAGGGACGCGTCCCTACACTTAAGACATGAATGGGTTAGGTTGACTAATTGACAAGGGCCTAACACTTGACCACGACCCATACCCATATGTCCCCACACTTAAAACAGGACATACACATAAACGAACGCAAGAGGTGGGGTTAGAAACACTTGGCCCATTCAGTTGGTTGATATAGATTGTCATTGACACGTGCTGGGGAGTCAAAGTCAGCCACCACAAGATGTACCGAGGCACGCCACAGCATGCTTTGGACATGGCAGGGACCATGCATCAGTACCTAGGGAGATAGCATTATCAATGAAGATCCGGTAAGCCATCGATGGTGAAGTATTTATCGCTCAATCTCAGCAGTCACTCATGTTGGAATGATAGATCAGTTGCTCACCCCATAACTCATATCACTCGAGGAGAAGGAGTTGGAACCCGTATCTCACACCCGGTTTAGAAATCGACAAGAGGGATGCTTTAGAAGGAGTATGCCGGCGTGCGTAGTTGATGGTGCATTAGTGCGTCCCAACCCACCTGGCATAGGTACAAGAAGGAAGGCTTGGGAGCCTTGTAGTGCAATGCACAGGAACAGAGTAATATATGTATAGTGATGGTGGAGGCCTATTAACCCTCAAACAAACAAGGTGGAAAATCTGGAAAATCTAAAGCAAAAGACAAGGCTAAGGCAAAAGTGAAATGGAAGACAAAGGCGCACCAAAGAAGAATCCGAAAACACAAGAAGTGCAAAATAGTCTCAAATCAAGGAGAAAGACGCACAAGAAAATACACAAGTCAATACTTTTGTAAAAGAGCGCAAGGCGCACTAAGATTTATTTTAAAAAGTGACAAGGTGCGAATTGTAAAGGTAGATGGGCAGTGGAAAGGAAGCTAGGAAGATAGAAGGACAATGGGAAAAATGGCCTAGCCATGGTCAGCCATGTAAAGGTTTGAAAACCTTGCTACAATGGCTGAACTTGGAGCCTAGATTATGACAGTCTCAGAGGAGCAACTGGCCAAATGGCAGTCTCAAAGAGACCCAACCTATATGGCACCAACTTCCTTTCGAGTAGTAGTAATTGTTGTTCTAGGTATGGACTTAGTCGAAACTAGCCAAGAAAACTCTCTGATTGATAAAATTCTCACTGAGGAGGAGCTACATGTTGCGAGTAGACTCAGACAAGGTACCATGCTACTCAATGTTGCAAAACATCTGTTGTTATTGAGTAGGCTACCATGAGTACTAGATACATGTGCTACACTCCAGTACAATCCTGAGTTCTACAATTGGTTTTTATCCTCACGAAATGACATGGATTCATAAATGTGTACATAAATAAACAATGAGTTTTGTGACTGTGTAGAGATAATACCAAAAAAGCAAAGCCAGCACACACACAAGCAATGGTAATCAAGTGCAAGTGATATGCATCGAAATCAATAGTATGGGATTTAGACAAGTGATGTCGTTTTGAGCTACACCTGTTCATTATGATTGAAGCATATGACTTGCATATACTCTCACGAGTTGTTGTCAAGTGGATACAGGATGACACAGGTCTCTATACACGAAAGCATTCAATGTCCAAGTCACCACAAGACCACCAACCCCACAAAGAGCCATTACAAAAAAAGCAACAAAAATACCAAGAACAAAGAGGCATAATGGAAGCCCCGCTGCAGGAAGAGAAAATCACCCTTGCAGAAAGCACACATTGCATTTGAGCATGGCCCAAAGCATAGTCATTGCCTACTCTCTCTTTCTTGGCCAAACTCTACATCCGGCTCACTGCAGTTGCTACCTCAATTGTACCAATGTCTCAGATGTTACAAAGAGATTTGCAAAATCTCAAGTCTATCTCTCCATCTCAACAATTGTTCCTCTAGTATTGAGACTAGTAACACAATCATCTTTGTAATATCCATTTTTCACAACCTTTGGATCTCGACATTTCTCAGTCCAAATGAAAGGCTGATAGCCCCAAGATATTGCATTGGTTATTTTATCCCAAAAAAAAAGAAGAAAAAAGAAAAAAAGAAAGAGAAAACAAAAACAAAAAAAAAACAAAAAGGAAAAAAAAGCACTCACGATCATAGCACAACACCTAGAGGTCCTCAAATTAGGTACGTCTAGTGACCTTAGTCGGCTGGCTCCGTCCCTAGTTCCCTAGCCCTTTACACATCCCCCACAATTTTTCAGGGCACATCAAGGGTAGGACATACCTAGGGAGCTTGCCTCACCTATGGTTAGACCTGACACCCTGACCCATTTGCACAATTCTTTTTTTCACACTCCATCTCAGTACCATTGCAATCAGTAGTGGTAAACAAGGCATGAAAGACCATAGAAAGTACACCGTACTCTTCGAACGATACAAGTAGCCACTAGCTACCAAAAGCTAAGGCGTCAATGAGATCAATTATGCTACATCGTGTTGTCAAAGACACAAATGAAATCTCAAGAAGCCTTCAAGTGTACTTCTCCTCAACATCGACAATTTTTTCCACCCCATCGAACCCTTACTTCATCCACCCATTGCTATGAGGAACCAGACTAGCAATCTTCTAACTATGTAATATCTAAGTATACATGTGCACTCATATAATATTTGCACCATAGTATATATACAATTTGGGTCCTCAAGTGCAGGACAATACTCTCAGCTTGCTTAGAGTTCAACCTGTCTCCCAAACTAATCAAACTACATCTTGTGCATGATAAGAAGACTAGTTTTTTTCATTACCCCAGGGAGAGACCACATATGAGAGGTTTTCAATTGCAGATATTGCAGACTCCAACAAAAGTACCATCAGCTCTTCATCAACACTTAACTCTAAATCCTTATCCTTTATCATCCTGCAAGCCCACCAAAGAATCGTCTCCCGCCGTAAAATCCCCAAAACTTCAACACCTGTGCCAACCCATAAAGCAAATCCCAACAAAAACCAGCCCTATCACCAACTTCAACAACCTTATCACCAACCAATCAAGCCAACAAAGTGCCACTAACCACCTTCATCCGCACCACCAAAACTCCAAGGTAAATCACAACAGTCCCTTCCACCCACGTCCTCGGTGCATGCCAAAGCCTGCTACCTATAACGGTGAGTGCCATGGGACTGGCACTCATCTAGGAGGGGGGAATGTTAGCCCTCAAACAAACAAGGTGGAAAATCCAAAAAATATAAAGCAAAAGACAAGGCTAAGGCAAAAGTGAAATGGAAGATGAAGGTGCGCCAAAGAAGAATTTGGAAACACAAGAAGTGCAAAATAGTCCCAAATCAAGGACAAAGACGCATAAGAAAATATACAAGTCAACACTTTTGTAAAAGACGCAAGGTGCACCAAGATTTATTTTAAAAAGCATCGGGGTGCAAATTGTAGAGGTAGATGGGCTGTGGAAAGGAAGCTAGGAAGATAGGAGGACAATGGAAAAAAGGGCCGACCATGTAAAAAAGAGGATAAGGGGATGACCGCCCAAAAGGGATTTAGGGTTTTGTATATAAAGTTGAAAAGTGAATGAGAAGCTCATTCTTGTGTGTGGCCAAAAGTGTCTCTCTTATTCTTCTTCTTCTTTTTCTTGCTTGCTTGCTTGCTTGAGCTTGTGCTTGAGAGAGGGAGTATGAGAGTATGAGGGAGTGAGTGTGTGAGGGTAAGAGACTGTGGTGGAGAAGCTCTCCATCTTCTCCTCTTTTCTTTTCTTTTCTTCTCTTCTCTTCTCTTGCTCGCAGCGATGGAGCTTGGAGCATGGAGCTTGAGGATGGAGCTTCCTTGAAGCTCACACTTGGATTGTGGAGCTACCGAAGTGCTCAGGAGAGGAGTTAACTCCATCAGACATGGATGTAAGCTCACTACACGTATAGAGATGGATGGTGCATTGGCTATGTGAGAGGTATCCATTAGTGCTCGGCTTGGAACGCTTGAAGCAATAAGCGGTTCGTGGGTCTTGACGGTTGATCGCCTCTACAAGGCCCGTCCTATGTGTGGATAGGAAAATAAGAACATATCTAATACCAATTGTTATAATGTCCCTCAATTCTCACCTTTGAGTGGATGAAAGGGAAATCAATCAAGCTCAACGCCCCCTATGTCTCATGCTCTATTGATGAATACAAGAGGGCAACAGAGTTCCTCACACTCATTGATGTAATCCTCACTGCCACTTGTGCGAAAATTGTATGCCTTGTGCACAATTTATGGTGCAACGATGTATCACACCCTATGCTAGTATATGGTGTGAGAAGAAAGGCCAAGGAGCCTTATAGTGCCGTGCATAGAAACATATCATGCTTTGTGCATTGAGAGGCCCATCCCATGTATGCAATGCTCCACTTACACATCTCAACTCTCTATTTGATTTATAGGGACAAAGACTGGTCACTCACTTCACCCTCTATCTCACACTCGTCTAATAAATACAAAGGGCAACTCATACTCACATCCCCATCCAACTAGGATGAAAGCTCGCGTCACTGGAGGGATTGTTAATGAAGTTCGGCTTTGTCTGGTTGATGATGTCAACTTGTATCGGTTGATGAAGAGGCGTACCTAAGGAGATAGCCAACATATCTGGAACTTCAATTACAGGTGAAAGATGCCATCTATTGTAGTAGTTAGATCCTTTGATGGAGTTGCATGATATAGCACACCAAGGGAGGAAACTTTGAAACTACATCCTAGAAAGTTTGACTAATGATTCAGCTGATCTGTACTATGGGGTGTTGCCACCTTTTCCATAGTCAACTTCCCGTCCAAGGGTGTTTGCCACCTATTCTTGGAACAAGACCTGTTATGACAAGGAATTTCTTCCTTTTCTCCCATTATACTTTTTATTTCCTTTTTTTTTCTTTCTTTTCTTTTTTTCTACTCTTGAGGGTATTTTCATATTTTCTCGAAGAATAGGTCGACATGACAGGGACCGAAGATCTTTTCTCTCATAACCTATATATATATATATATATATATATATATATATATATATATATATATATATATATATATATATATATATATATATATATATACTCTTTTTTTTCTTTTCAAAGAGGAGAATTGCAGGAACACCATGTATCATAACCATACTCACCACCTCTACTCGATCAAATGAGAAGGGAGTAAAATAGGAGTGGGAGGTGGCTATGAGTGGCTAGAAAAACGAGACCACCTCATCAAGATAAGCAAGAGGCTATCAAGAGCAATAGGCAAAGTCTTACCAGTCGACGCACAGAGGAGGAAGGGGCCATCAGCAATGATTGTTAGGATTCCTGTTAACCCTCAGACAAAAAAGGTGAAAAATCCAAAAAATCTAAAGCAGAAGACAAGGCCAAGGCAAAATTGAAACGGAAGATGAAGGCACGCTAAGAAGAATCTGGAAACACAAGAAGTGCATAAAAGTCCTAAATCAAGGAGAAAGGCGCACAAGAAAAAGTGCAAGTAAAGAGCGCAAGACACACCATGATTTATTTTAAGAACGCCATTTTCTCACCTATGTAAATTATAAAGGTAGATGGGCCATATGAAGAAAGCTAGGAAGATAAGAGGACAATGGGAAAAAGGGCCTAGGCCACGGCCGGCCATGTAAAAAAGGGGATAAGGGGATGATTGTCCAAAGGGGATTTAGGGTTTTGTATATAAAGTTGAAAAGTAAATGAGAAGCTCATTCTGGTGTGTGGCCAAAAGTAGCTCTCTTCTTCTTCTTGCTTGCTTGAGCTTGTGCTTGAGAGAGGGAGTGTGAGAGTGTGAGGATGAGGGACTGTGGTGGAGAATATCTCCATCTTCTCCTCTCTTCTTCTCTTCTCTTGCTCACGGCAATGAAGCTTGAAGCGTGGATCTTGAGAATGGAGCTTGCTTGAAGCTTGCACTTGGATCATGGAGCTACCGAAGTGCTTGGGGGGGAGGCAACTCAATTGGGCATGGAGGTAAGTTTACTACACTTGTAGAGATGGATAGCGCATCAGCTGTGAGAGGTAGCCATTAGTGCTCAGCTTGGAACGCTTGAACAATAAGCAGTCCATGGGTCTTGGCAGTTGAGTTTGAGCTCACCCCTACATTTTGGTTCCGTTGTTGAGAGACCAATGAATTCAAGCCTTGAGCACTTGTGCACTTCAAATCGAGCATTGAAGTAGGGTTTTCCTTGAACTAGTGCTTGAGCTAGATAGGTAGGAAGCGAGGGAGTTTGACGATATATTCAATCTCCTTAGCAAGTAAGTCTTTGATTTTTTGATTTGGAAAGGTAAGTTGGAGTAGTCTAGGTGTTTGCTTTGTGATTTGGATGCATTAGGATAGGAAAAAAACAAAGAAAAAATAAGGAAAACAGGCATTGGTGTTTCTGCTATCATAACAGGGCAAGAGGGTTTGATTTGTTTGCCAATTTATATTTTGGATTTTATTTACTATTCCAGGTATGCACAATCCTTCATTAGGGTCTATTCTTACGTTCTGGAAGTTTGTGCGACCCCTCATACCCAAAATCGTTAGAATCGAGTTGATTTTCGTCATCCCTAAAACTCGTCCACAGGAATCAAACATTGTTACTACCAGAGTCTAATTCCTAGAATCAAACTCAAACGGTCCGATTTCCAAAATCGGACACACAAGAATTTTGAAAATCGAACATACAAGAATTGGACACTTGTCAAATCGAACACACGAAAATTAGACCAACCCATAATCGAACCACCTGAATCGGACCACTAGGACTTGGACCGCCGTTTGATCAGCAGATCGAACCAACCCAAAATCGAATGTCCGATTCTGATAATCAGTCTCCTAAGAATCAGACCTCTGAGAATCGGACAGAAAATAGGTCAAAATCAAACAGGTTGCGTTCGGATTGCATCTAGTCAAAAGAGAATGCAACAACATCAAGCTACTGCGAGAATGGCTAGACATGACAGTCCTAACAATAGGTGCATCTTGAACAACACTACACAGAAGACCCAAGATATTAGTAGAGAATCCAAATCTAGATGTGTAGTTGGGGACGCAAGGGCATGTATCAGAAGGCTTGAATCTATAAGCCCCAAGACCTGGAAGATGAAGACACTGTACCGCTTGTTTATTAGTAGGGTCAAACTCACCGCAAAAAGAGAGCATAGTGCCGATGCTCTCATCAATGAAGGAGCTGATTTAATATCTTGACCTATGAAGCATGGACCCTACTAGGCCAACCTGAGCTCACACCGACTAATGCAACTCTTAGTCCTTATGGGGGACACCCACAAGCACTTATAGGAGGGAAGTGCAAAATCCTTGAAACTATTGAAACTGAAAGCTTTCCTATCCTATTCCATGTTCCTCCAAATAGTGCAAGTTGTGGAAAGGAAACTCTCCTAGGAAGACCCTTCAAAAGGGCGACCAAGTATGAGGCCGATTATGTACTGTAGAGGATATACTTGACACTATTGGGTGTGAGGATAATCACAACCTTTAGCAAGAGTGACCTCATTAAACCTCAAGGGAAAGACAAGGAACATTCTAACATATCAAGCAAGCCTAGTAATAAGAGCAAGGACTTGTTGAAAGAGTTTATAGAAGCGCATGTTGAACAGAGATAACCAATGAGCAAGGCCATGCTTGAAACAAGGTCAGGAGACAATGCCAAGGATAGGCTTTGGACTTATAAATATCACAGAAGACCACAAAAGAAGCCCAAGCCTTATAGACGAAGGTATCCATGGAGAGCCAGGACAATGTCGTGATGGATATTCAAAGTGTTGCTACATGCTTAAGGGTATTACACATGTAATCGATGGATCTGGATACCAAAGACCCCTTTAAACCACCTCTATGAGCTAAAGGCCAGATCGCATCAAAAGTAAAAAAGTGCAAAAGGAAATCTAAATGAAAATCTAAGCCTCGATTCAACAACATTGGAGTGACTAAGCCCCTCACAATTGAAATCAAGATACCAAACAAGACTATTCGAAAGGTAGATCCTTAGCCTAGCATGCTTAAGGAGCGGATGTCAGATACAACCATTGAGTGTGCACAAAGACTACTAGCATCCAAGAGGCCTTTGCCTTCCCAAGAGGTTAATGAGTACCATAGGCACAATGCTGCTCATGATAAGGCTGATTGCTCAACAAAGCAAATGGCAGAATCGTCTAATAGCCACGAGTGGCTAGCTCTGATGCTTGATCTGCACAAGTGAATGCTCAAAGGGCAACAAAAGACATGACCACTTCTGATCAAGACTTGACACTACAATCCACCAACAGTAGCCAGTCCAATGAACTAGCTGCTACTACTTCTAATCAAGAATCACAGCAGTCGTAGCCTTTGGCCGTGACAATGCCCCTTGCGAAACATGTCCTTAGCAATTCACCTGTGGAAGAGGTGTCGCAACCAACATCCTTGATACCTCCAGCACTTCTAAAGCACCTAAAGCCTATGCTTGAGGAGAAATCTCTTGAAGATTTGGCCAAGGAGATTGCGCATTTGATCAATGAACCAGAGATGAAGTGCCTGATGAAGCTTGATCACAAGCTGACAACCATCACACGTGCATATGTCCATGTGGACATTGGAAAGCCAACACCAGAGGACACAAAGCTCATAGTCGAACCCTTGACTTGGGACGAGCAACAACATGTTTGCTCTTGCTATGTAGCCATCGCTGAAGAAGTCATAAAGGACATCCCAAAGGCCACTGCTAGAGAATTATGCTTAATACCCTCACTCTATACTAGTCAATGTGAGACAAACAAGAAAAAGCTCGAAGCAATCAAACAAAAAGGGAGAGGACCATGCAACTTCGTGCAAAAATGGTACTCCAACCAGAGTTTGGTAGCCAAAATTGGCCATCGACTAGTGACACTCGCTCAGTAAAGGAAAGCCCTTTGGACATCAATACATGATCCCACGTACGTTGCCCCAATCTCATTAAGAGTGTTGGCAATGGTCCATGAGGTCCAGCTTTCTACCACTACCTAAAAACATCCCTTGTACGATAAACTGCTTCTAGAAGAAGATCTACACGTGGCTAGCAGACTAGGAGTAGGGAGTATGGTACTTGTAGTTAGTGCATATGTCTTTTGCCTCACTCAAGACCTTGCAATCCTAGACCGCTATGCTTTCCATCAATACAACCCTAACTTCTTCAGCTGGTTTCATCCAAGCTTACATGACATGAATCCTAAACTGTCTCTTGGTTCTACACTAGACTCACTCGAACCTCTAGAGCAAGAGAAAAATAGCTCTAAACACAACACTCACTCTAACAAGAAGCAATGGAGGCATGTTCCAGTGGGTAAGGACAAGAGTTTAGAGCAAATGCCCACGACCAGGAGTACCTGCCAATGCAATTGAATGAAGGGCTAAATGTAGGGGAATTAGTTAAAGAGCTAGACTCTCCAAAAAGAGAGGGAGTTGTACCCTCACAACCTAGTGAGGCTGTCCAGTAGGCCGCAGCTATGTCCCATGAGGAAACACCAGAAATAGAGAATGTTGAGGCCTGACCAAGCACATCAATAGCTAACCTAGTTCAGGGTTCCAAGTCTTCAAGGGATACACCTCAATTGCCCAAGAAAAAGAGGAGGAAACAACGAAAACAATGGGAGTTGCAAGTGGTTGTAGATGCCAAGAAGATTGAGACCAAGAGTGCTGAAGAGCTGAGGAATGAGGCATCGAGTCCACCAATGAATGAACCCATTGCCATCTCTCCTAACAGCGGCGAAATCTCAGACACATCCATGTGTTCCTATAAGTCAAAGCAACCATTACCATCAACGGTTTCTTGCAACACTCAATCCACCGACAACAGAACTTGCAAGTCAAGAGTGGATATAACATTGTCACAACAAGTTGACAAAACTATACCAATCACATCCGAGGAGAACCATAACACAATAGCAACAAAGCCTCAAGAGAAACATGAAAACCCTGAGCACATAAGCAATCCCAGCATTGACCAATCTTGCTCATCTAGGCCTGAGCCCCCAACTATATTAAAGCCTAGGGAAACTCCCAGAACCTTGCATGAGATAGCAACCAAGCAAGCCTTCATAGAACATAGAAGTATCACAGAGTGCTTGACTGAGTTGGATGCTAAACTCAAATTATTTGCACGTGTCTACATCCTTGCAAACATGGGCACATTCCCTAGGGAGCAGCTTGAGGAATACTTGTCATATCCTCAATCCTGGGAAGAGCAAGAATATCTTAACGAGCACTATGGAAACTCCTACATGAACACATGCAACTCATCTCTTTTTGACGAACTACGCTTAACAGTGACATTCAACAATGTGCTTTGCCAACCAAATCTCTTAGAGATAGAGCAACTAAAGCGACAATTAGAGCATCAAAGTCAATTTGAAAAATATTGGTTTGAAAACCGTGCTACAATTGCTAAACTTGGAGCCTAGATTATGACAGTCTCAGAGGAGCGATTGGCCAAATGGCGATCTCAAAGAAACCCAACCTATGTGGCACCAACTTCCTTTTGAGTAGTATCGATTGCTATTTGGGGTACGGACTTAGCCGGAACTAGCCAAGAAAACTCTCTGATTGATAAAATTCTCACTGAGGAGGAGCTATATGTTGCAAGTAGACTCAGACAAGGTACCATGCTACTCGATGTTGCAAAATATCTATTGTTATTGAGTAGGCTACCACGAGTATTGGATACGTGTGCTACACTCCAGTACAATCCTGAGTTCTACAATTGGTTTTTATCCTCACATGAAGTGACATGGATTCATAAATGTATACATAAATAAACAATGAGTTTTGTGACTGTGTATAGATAATACAAAAAAAAAGGACACACAAGCAATGATAATCAAGCACAGGATGAAAATTTTGGGCCTTACAAGCTAAGCTCCTCAGGTCCTCCTCTCACCACGCATCTAGAAGTCGTGTGACCATTCCCGCCTCTAGGTGGAGGGCATGCAGCCCTCATTGCTGCCATTGGAAGCCTTGGCCAACACCTCTAAGGGTGTGGATGGGGTGCTATCCCCTCCTACAAGCTTTCCCCCTTTTTAGTCTATCCCGCAAGGGACGAACCCTGCTCCGTTCAATCACAGCCAGTCCACACAACTTGGCATGAGCGAAGATCTGCTACCGGCTGGAATTGGATGAGTATCATCACATGGGCCGTCCCCTCTCTGTAGCAAATACTGCATGCCTCGCCTCACCCCTCCTCATCATATGCGCATGTTAACCTGCTATTTAATCTCTCTCATGCAAGTTGCTCTGTCCTACCTCAGGGTCTAACCTTTGGTTCACATTTTGCAGGTTCCTCAACAATGGCCAGTCATGGAGTAGCCCATGCCGCTTGCCTGCATGGAAGCTCTCCTTCGTAGAAGGGAGCACATGGCACAAGCTCCGCTGCTGGAATGCTATGTGTCCACCCTAAAGGAGTATTTTCTGAGACAAGGCCCAAAGCAAAAACACCCAGGATGCAAGCCGAACGTAAGAACTTCTCCCCAAACCAAGAAGACGAAGGTTCAAAGGAATGCCTGGAGGGTAGCGACTTGTATAAGATGCTTACCACATGGCTAACTTGCCATGAATTTTAGTCTTTAGGTGGTTAAAAGGGGCAGGTTCCCCAATTGTACAAACTTTCCTTACCTACTTCTAATTCATTTCACCTCTTTAACGAAAAAGATAATCAAGCGCAGGTGATATGCATCGAAGTCAACACCATGGGATTCAGATAAGTGACGTCTCTTTGAGTGCACATGTTCATTGTAATTGAAGCATATGACTTGCATGTACTCTCACGAGTTGTCAAGTGGATACAAGATGGCACAAGTCTCTGCACGAAAGCATTCAATGTCCAAGTTACCAGAAGACCACCAACCCCACAAAGAGCCATTACAGAAAAAGCAACAGAAATACCAAGAACAAAGAGCCATGACGGAAGCCCCACTGTGGAAAGAGAAAATCACCCTTACAGAAAGCCTAGATTGCATTTGAGCATGGCCCAAAGCATAGTCATTGGCTACTCTCTCTTTCTTGGCCAAACTCTACATCCGGCTCACTGCAGTTGCTACTTCAATTGTACCAATATCTCACATGTTACAAAAAGGTTTGCAAAATCTCAAGTGTATCTCTCCATCTCAACAACTGTTCCTCTAGCATCAAGGCTAGTAACACAATCATCATTGTAATATCCATTTTCACAGCCTTTGGATCTCGACATTTCCCAATCCGAATGAAAGGCCGATAGCCTCAATGTATTGCAATGGTTGTATTCATGTTATCAAAAAAAATTAAAAATTAAAAATTAAAAGAAGAAAGGCCCCCACGATCACAACACAATACCTAGGGGTCCTCAAATTAGGTACATCCAGTGACCTTGGTCAACTGGCTCCGTCTCCCTAGCCCTTTACACATCCCCCACAATTGTTCAGGGCACATCAAGGGCAGGACATACCTAGGGAGCTTGTCTCGCCTATGGTTAGACCTGTCACCCTGACCCATTTGCACGATTCTTTTTTTGCACTCCATCTCAGTACCATTGCATTCAATAGTGGTATGCAAGGCACGAAAGACCATGGAAAGTACATTGTACTCTTCAAAAAATACAAGTAGCCACCAGCTACCAAAAGGTAAGATATCAATGAGCTCAATTATGCTACATCGTGTTGTCAAAATCACAAATGATGTCTCAAGAAGCCTTCGTGTGTACTTCTTCGCAACATCAATAATTTTTTCTGCCCCATTGAACCCTTGCTTCATCCACACATTGCTACGAGGAACCAGACCAGCAGTCTTCTAATATGTAATATCTAAGTATACACTGACACTCACATAATATTTGAACCACAATCTATACACAGTTTGGGTCCTCAAGTCTAGGACATTACTGTCAGCTTGCTTAGTGTTTGACATGTCTCCCAAACTAATCAAACTACGTCTTGTGCACACAATAAGAAGACTAGCATGAACCCCTAGGGAGAGACCATATGAGAGGTTTTTCATTGCAAGTATTGACGACTCCAATGAAAGTATCATCAGCTCTTCATCAACACTCAACTCTAAACTCTTGTCCTTTATCATCATGCAAGCCCACCAAAGAATCGTCATGTGCAGAATCCCCAAAAAACAACATCTGTGCCAGTCATCAGTGCAATTTTCCAACAAAGAACAGCCCTACCACCAACTCTAACAACCTTACCACCAGCCACCTAGGCCAACAACGTGCCCCCAATGACCTTCATCCACACCACCACCAAAACTCCTCCAAGGAAAATCACAAATGTCCCTTCCACCCACAACTTCGATGCATGCCAAAGCGTGCTACCTATGACGGTGAGTGCCATGGGACTGGCACTCATCTAGGAGAGGGGGATAATGCTAACCCTCAGACAAACAAGGTGGAAATTTTGAAAAATCTAAAGCAGAAGACAAGACCAAGGCAAAAGTGAAACGGGAGATGAAGACGTACCAAGAAGAATATGGAAACACAAGAAGTGCATAAAATTCCTAAATCAAGGAGAAAGGCACACAAGAAAAAGCGCAAGTCAATACTTTTGTAAAAGAGTGCAAGGCATACCATGATTTTTTTTAAGAGCATCGCGCTCTCACCCGTGCAAATTGTAAAGGTAGATGGGCGGTAGGAAGGAAGCTAGAAAGACAGAAGGACACTAGGAAAAAGGGCCTCTAGGCCATGGCCGGCCATGTAAAAAAGGGGATAAGGAGATGACTGCCCAAAAGGGATTTAGGGTTTTGTATATACAGTTGAAAAGAGAATGAGAAGCTCATTCTAGTGTGTGGCCAAAAGTAGCTCTCTTCTTCTTCTTGCTTGCTTCAGCTTGTGCTTGAGAGAGGGAGTGTGGGAGTGTGAGGGAGTGAGTGTGTGAGGGTGAGGGACCGTGGTGGAGAAGCTCTCTATATTCTCCTCTCTTCTTCTCTTCTATTCTCTTCTCTTCTCTTGCTTACAGAAATGGAGCTTGAAGCATGGAGCTTGAGGATGGAGCTTGCTTGAAGCTTGCACTTGGATTGTGGAGCTACCGGAGTGCTCGGGAGAGGAGGCAACTCAATCAGGCATGGAGGTAAGCTCACTACACTTGTAGAGATGGATAGCACGTTGGCTATGTGAGAGATTGCCATTAATGCTCATCTTGGAATGCTTGAACAATAAGCGGTCCGTGGATCTTAGTAGTTGAGTTTGAGCTCGCCCCTACAATTCCCAAGGAGGGTAATACTTCTTTAAGGGATAGCCATTAATTAGGAAGGGATCATCAAAGGCGTCTATAGCCTATACTTGGACAGAGCCATTCAGATTTACATCAAGTACCTTGTAGGGGCCCATCCAACATTGTTGTAGTTTTCCTCGGAACTTGCCAAATCTTGAGTCATAGGCCAAGACTAAGCCACTTTCCTTAAATTTCTTATGCTTGATAAGGCTGTCGTGATAGGTTTTTTGTCATGCCTTACATTGTAGGGCCATTCTACGATTCTCATCCAAACATCCTAGGTGTAGCACATGGTGGTATAGTCACAAGAGCAGTTAAACCTATCAAAATAACTAAAATCTAATAAAAGTGTGAATCTATGCATTTGTTCTTTCTCCAAGGATAGTTGGTTTTCGGGTACATTCAATGGCTAAATATCCCGCTTGATGGCACTTTCCACACCATGTATTAGATCGCATCACATCTCTTCCACCTCCTACAAGACTGGATATGTTGGTGATATTTATCTTCAATGTCTGTAGCTCTTCTATAATCACATCCATCAACTCTTTCTTGATACTTGCAACTAAATTGGACATATAGTCCTTCAAATTTTCTCCTCCTGGAGTACTTGTAGTAGGGTGTTGAGAAGCTTCTGTAATCATTGCATAGACTAGTTGGGTTGATCCAAAGGGTCCTCTGTTTCAGAGCTCCTGTTGAGAGTGGTAGTTATTGATTCCAATTGGTAGGATTCCACTATTGTTGTTGAGTTTCCATTGGGGGAACTGTTTAAGGCTATTTTTGTTGTGGTTGAACCATCATTTGAGGTAGTGTGGTCTACAAGCCACTGTGGATTTGATACACTATAATGTGGCACCGTTTGCATTTAAGGGTAGGGATAGGGAACAATACCTGGGACTACATTTGGTGGGTATACCATTCTTGGCATGGGAGGATGTAAGTCTTCTCTTCCTGAGGTCATCGATAGCCTTGCTTCAACTTCATCATATAGTCTTGCACCTTCCACTGCAGCTTGCAAATTGACTGGTCTTCTCAATTCCACAAACTTACAAACTTCTGGTTGTAGGCCTCTAAGAAACACTCCCTTTATGATGCCTTCATCCAAGTGATAATTGGTCCATCTCTTGAATATTGATTCCATTCTAGAGACATATGCTTCCACCTGTTCACTAGAGGACTAAACTCCTCTCACATCCACTCTTCAAAACCTTCACATCTGAATTTAGTGAGGAAGGCCAACTTCATGTCATCCCATGTGTCAAAAGTTCTTGCTGCTTGTCTCTCATACCACTGAAATGTCGCACCTTTGAAAGTGGTGAGAAATATCGCCAACCAATGCTTACGAACTCTTGCATTGTTGGCTACATATGCTACCATGAACACATGAAGATCAGGGTCTTCATTGTACTCTCCTTTAAAAATGGGCAACGAGACTACATTCATTGGCTTGTCATCATCAATATTTCCAGGATGGATCTAACTAGGAAGGGGACCTTGAGTCGCCATGGGGACTTTTGTAAAGAGTACTGCAAGGGTGTCAAAGGAGGCTTTTGCTGCTAGCTTGTTTTCAGCTTTGATTCTTGCCTTCTCTCTTCTCACATACATCTAGACTCGTTCTAATGCTTGCCTCTTGATCACATCATTCATCATCAGGGAGTTAGCTCCACCTAGTTTATCTATACCCAACAGAACTGAATCGGGAGGGCTTCAATCTCTGGAGGACTCTCCTGCTAACATTTCTTTTACTTCCTTCTTTTCAATGCCTCTTAATTCAGCTTTCATTCCACTAAAGAGGGGAAGATATTCAATTTTGAAGGTATCAAAACTCATTCTTCTAAGGTTAGCCGTAGTTCCATTGTCCTGATAATACCAACTTCAAAGGGTTTCAATAGCATAGGTTGTGAAGAACACTATGTCTACTAGCTTCCAAGAGGTTGCTAATTGGACAAACAGAAGGTTGTTAGTGCACAAGCATCCCACGTATCTTGCTGTTGAGTATCCATGAACTCTTTTCCTTCTTGTTCCTGTGTACTTCAACTAACCACAACTCCTGAAGCTTCTTCGCAATCTCCCACTTGATGATGTCTGGAAATTTTTCAATGAAGGCCAAATCTCCCATGGGTGGTCATTCTCTCTATTTCTTCTTCTCTTTTTAAGTTTTATGGGAAACAATTGGCTATTGTGAGACAACTTTCTGTAGCTTCAGAGGATAGTGGGATCAATCTGTCACATGCAACCCACATCAAGATAGTGACATGCTTCCGTCATTGAGGGATGCACTTCTTGTAGAAAGTGGCTTTGGCAATGAAGATCTCCAATTCTTCAAGACTTGTAGGAATTCTCCAATCTTCCATTGCTTTTCTTCCTCTTTAACAGTGTCATTTCTTCCATTTTCAACCTCTGTTTGGTGCCTGTTAGTGGCAATTTTCCCTAGATGCGCACCAAAAACATGGAGCTCCAAGAGGAACACCAAGAAAAACAAGGAATCTACTAGAAGAAAATCTATCTTGTATCATCAACAAGCATGTTCTTCATATTTTAATCAACGATAAGAAGAAAAACAACACCAATCTTCTCAAATCTTCACGCAAGTTCATATAACAATTCTCCCACGAATTTATCACAACAAAACTTCAACACATTCTTCATATCCTTTATCAAAAGAATAAGAAAACACAAAGGAATGCTCCACTTTGAATGGAAATTATGACATAGTATTCATCTTCAATAGTTTCATAGTCTTCATAGTCTCTCTCAGGATCTCTCACTCATATATATTGTTTTGCATGAAAATTTGGCTATCTCTCACTCTCTCTCCCCCTCACACATGCTCTCTCTCAATAGTACATTGGAATTGTCAAGAATAATCATTCATAACCCCTCTTTGGTCATGGATACCTCTCCCAAGAGGTATGTTTGACATGAAAGGTCACCAAACCCACTATAGTGTCCTTTCGCAGCTCAATAATGTCATTGTCACTTTAGTCTTCACTTGAGTCTTTTAGTAGCTACTTATTCCACTTCTTTGAGCTATTTTCAACTTGTATTCATCTTTTCCAAATATTATAAAACTTTCCCAAGTTAGATGTCCATCCAACAAAACACTTAAATAGACACACAGAACAGAGACAAATATTCTACAGACAGTCTATAGAGGATCTACAAAAAGTCATCAGAAAGTATTTAGCTCAACTAAAATCATTCAAAACCATCAAGAATCATTCAATAAGCTTCCAAACACTTTCAAACTCCATCAATCATCATTCCAACCTCTCATACACAAGAAAAAAAGAATAAAATAGAAGCTCAACAGAACCAATCAAAACCTATCCTTAGACACTCAACAGAACCTTTCAACACATCATATCTCCACTAAAAAACATCATGAGCTTCTCAAACCTATTCAACCTTATCCAAAACTCTCACACTCTCCTTTCCCCTTTTGGTTTTCATGGATGACATATTCAGTACAGAAAATTTCTATCCACCCCGAATGGGATATAGTCTTCGGATCCAATTTGTGGTCCATGCAAGTGTACACTTCCAAACCAATCAATCATCATTCAAATCATACAAAAATCACCCAAAAATCCAATAAAAAATAGCCAAAAACACAATCATATCAACCCTCAACAAGCCTATAGCATACATTAGTGATCCTCTCTAAAACTTGAAATGGTCTATAGTATCTCATAGATAACTTTGGATACAATCACTTTTTTCCCTTCATCTTTTTCACTTTAAGCTTTGAAACATTCTCATCAATGGCTTTGTTATTTTTTCCTATTCTCATACCTTCACCATATATACACAAAACCTTCCAAATGGAGGGTAGAAAAGTGGATTTTTTTGTGATCTATGAGCATGGATAGATGTCAAAAACAAAGGCTTGTTGTCCATTAGAAGCTTGCTAGAATTATAATACCAATACAAATAACTTCCAATAGGACTCGAGTTATTAGAGAAATTCCTTTGAAATGTAGGTTGAAATCTATCTGCACAGCTCACTAACCTCTTTATCCTTAGAAATTTGTAGCACAAGTGCTTACAATTGGTTCCTCATTGCTTTGTGAAGGCTTGCTCAACTCATAGGTAGTGTTAGGAACACCCTTTCTTCTAATAAGACCTTGATGTGAATTCATATTTAAGGGTTGAAATCGCCGTCTAGCTTCAAACTTATCTTTGCTCTCGCTATCAACCAATTGTAATGCCACCAATTTAGATATTTTGGCTAATGATTTCTTAATTGATTGGGCCATATGATCAATAGAATCTTTTGTTTGAGAACTAGTGTGGGCCATTTGCTCAACCATTTGATCAATTTTAGACACCAACTCAAGATGTCGCACTACATGTTGGGTTTCATGGTTGCATTGCATTGAGAGCACTATATGCTTCATACTCTTGTAAATTCCCATGATAATGTAATTAAGTATCCTTAGCCATAGAATCACTAATTTTTTGTATGTCCTCATTTTCCTTGCTTTTATTACCCTTACTGCCTGCCGTTTTTAAACCTTGTCCATTAGACATACTATCACTAAAATGGCAATAGCTTTTGACTCAAATGTCCAAATGCTGAAATTTTGAATTCAAACCAAAGGTGGTAGTTCCCATTTTGAGACAAGCTATCAATTTTATCATTAGAATAAGGATTAAAATTTCTACAATCAATTCTATGTAAGTGTCTAAGATAGTCCTCCATGCTATGTTAGCTTAAAAGTGATCTATATACCGTGTTTAAGGCCTATAAAACCTTTGGAAACCTCTGTGGGACCTATATGTACTACATTGTTAGACCTTGAAAATATCCTACAATACTTATGTATGCCTTACAAATAACATGTAAATCTAGGTAGCATCTACAGCTTATTGTCTATTTCCTATCATAACCTGTGAATTCCTTATAGGACCTTTAAAGTGCCTTATTTCTTCAGCAAATTTCTTTTCTCCAATCCTCCACACATCATACCTATATGAGGAATACAATGGTAGATAGGGCTCTCTACACAAGCTTTAGATCATTGAGGGGTGTCCAAAGTTCCACCTCAAGCCAAGTTGTGTATCACTTCAAAGTGCTAAGTATCAAGGGAGGGTCGCCTCTCTTTTATCTTCCTACCTCATCTAGCATCCATATTTTTCCTTGTTGTGTATTTCAACATAGCAATAGTATTGAATGTACCAATGTAAGTTGATGTAGCTTCAATCTTGAAGATTCTTTAGCACTCTTGAATGCTCAAATATGAAAGATTGAACTATTTTATCCAAATTCCCCAAATCCATCTCCATAATAGTTTCTTAATGACAAACACGCTTCAATGCTTTGAATATTTGCACAAACTTGGAGTACTATATGAACCTTGAGACCAAAGTATGAATTATTCTTTTAGAATTTGAAAGCTTGAAGCAAGTGTTAATGGATTTCCTTGTCAATCCTAGGGTTTCATGAGAAAGAAATGGTCACAAGATGAATGTAGCATGCTCTATTTCTAAGAGATTACTTGCTCAATAGTAAGAGGAAAGAATAGCAAGCATCTGATATAGAATTCATGCTACTTATGAAGGATTCCATAAGCCAAAAAAATTGTGCAAAGTGCCTAAAATGGTTTAGTTGTCCACATCTAGATGAAATCTTACTCAAAGCTCATGAAAAGGGTGCTCAACTTGAAGCTTAGAAGTAGAAGGTTGGGAAGCTTTCTCTATAGTCCATTGTGCTTGAGAAGTAGAGATCAAGAAGGAAGATAAAGACCTTTGGCTATAGCTTCTATGAAAGCTTGAGAAAAAGAAGAAGAATAAGTGCTTTTCAAAAGGAAACTACAGTTTAAACGTCCTCTAACTTCTATAAGTCTCTTTTTGATAAAATACCTCTAAATTTTGTTTGGAAGTTGGTGACAACCTACCATTTTGGTTCTTTTGTCTCCATATTTGTCCATAACTCCTATGAAAACCTTTAATAATGCTAGTTTGCAATCTGTGGATGGACTGTTAGAGTCACTGCCAAAGCCTGCATTAGTGTACTAAAGGTAAAATAGATTGTCTTAAAGGGAATATGTAAAAAGTGGATCAAAGATTGAGGCTCTAATACCATTATCAAGAAGTAAACTAATAGACACGAAAGAAAAGAGAGAATACTACAAAAGAGAGAGAAATAAGAGAGAGAAAGACTAGAAGAAGAGAAAGAAATTCATGTAGAAGAGAGAAAAAGTAGCCATAGAAGCTATGTAGAAAGAGTTGAAGATGAAGAGACTTGAATTGTTATTGAATGGTGAATAAAAATTAGTCTCTTACATCTTTTATACGAAGCCAATGTAGCTGGGTTTTTTTTCTCCCAAAAAAAAATATTAATATCTACTTATCTTTCTACTCTTTATAAAATTAGTTCATATCAAAATAATTTTATTAATAACTTAATTAATTACTTAAGAATAAGGGGGGAGAGAGACAAATAAATAGAAAGAGAGAGATATGAAATAAGAAGAATCAATTTACGTAAAATTAACTTTAGTCATAACTTAATTAATTAGTTGAGAGAGAGAGAGAGAAAGAGAGAGATAATTAGTTTACAAAATCTCTTACATAGAACTAATTTTATTAATAGCTTAATAAATTAATTAAGAATAGAGAGAGAGAGAATAGAAAGAATTATTTTATATAAAATTAATTTTATTAATTAATTAATTAATTAGTTAAGAATAAGGGGAGAGAGATAGAGAGAGAGAATAAGGGGAATGTGTGTGTGTGTGTGTGCGCGCGCGCTACTAATTACTTTAGGTAAAATAACTAATTTATTAATGACTCAATTAATGTACTAATAATTAATTGCTTTTATTAATGAATTATTTAATTTTATTGATAAATTAATTAATTTTATTGATAAGTAAATTAATTACTTAAAATAAGGAGAGAAAGAGATGATTGTTATTAGTTAAGAATAAGAGACACACACACATAGAGAAAGTGTATGTGTGTGTTAAGAATGAGAGAGAGAGAGAGAGAGAGAGAGAGAGAGAGAGAGAGAGAGAGAGAGAGAGAGAGAGAGAGAGAGAGAGAGAGAGAGAGAGAGAGAGAGAGAGAGAGAGAGAGAGAGAGAGAGAGATGGTTATTCTTAATTAGGAAAGATAAGCCATGTGGTGATGTCAAAGGGACCTAGCATATGTAGCCCCTACCTCTTTTCATACTCTTGCTATTGTTCCAAATATGGATTTAGTTGGACCTATCCTAGAATATTCATTACTTTTTTACGAAAGAGGAATTGCATGTTGGTAGCAAGCTAGGGCAAGGAACTGTACTACTCGATATCACACAATATCAATCCTAGCTAGTGATATTGCCACAACTTCTCAATACCTATGCTACACTTCAGTATAATCCTAAGTTCTAACCATTGGCTTTTATCATCTCAGAGTGACAGAAAACCATAGCTTGTAAAGGAGTACATCAATGGTTGTGTACAAATCAGATTAAACAAAAAAAAAACATGCACATCATACAAGAAATGGCTATTAAGCAAAGGTAACAAGGATCAAAATCAGCTCAACTAATTTCAAATAAGTGATACTTTTTCTAACTAAGTTCTATTTTTTGCATTTGAAACACATCACTTACATGTACTCTCACATCTTTACCAGGTGAATGCAGGACAACACAAGTTATTAGGATGGCAGATCAAATGTTCCAAGCCACCAAGGACCATTGTTCCTATAAAGAATCATCAAAAGCAATACCAAGCAATGAACACCTATGTAGAGCACCTCATCAGAAAAATACTTCAAAGACCACATATATGGAGATTATGATGTGATATACCCACCCTAGGGGAGGCATCATTTAGTAGTCACTCTAACACCTCTCCATGAATAGTACCGTCCAAGCCTAATTTGGATACACACACTTAGCTGGTTGAGTAGTCTCTAATTAGTCTACCTCACAACGAAACGTTAAGGCCTCAACCCAAAGGATCGACCTAAGGGTTCCTAAACTACGAAGGTCTCCTAAACAATAGTCTAATGCCTACTTAAAAGGGGTTACTTTCAAACCAATCAAAGGTGAGAGTGAGCTAACACCACAATTGGTTTAAAGAGAGTGGAGCTATCTTTTGAGCTTCCATGGCCATTAGGACCTGTACTCAATCATACTCTTGTCCCCTAAAAGGTGTTAAGACAATTAACTATCCTACCAAATTGATGTTCATGTTCTAGCAGCTCTATCTAATGTTTAGAAAAGTTACCCAATTGATCAGGGCTGCCCAACCATAGAATTTCAATCATCAAGACCAAGGCCTCCTACTTTCCTAAATGGTTTATTTTATTTTATATAATTAACAAAGCATACTACCACATTGTGAGAACATATAAAAGCAACTTTCTTTTATTATCCTACTACGCAATGTTTGCTACATGTAATTTAGTCAGAAGACATAAGCAATCAATAAGAAAAGTAGTTCTTTTTATTTAGAGTTCAATTCGTTTATTACGATTCCCACAAGGATCCTGATTTTTGCAAAGTCGTTTTAGTCCCCCACAAGGATTGTTGGTCCCTCAAGGTCATTCCACCTCTTAACTAGTATTTGAGGCTATCCATCCCTAATTGGCAATGGGGATTACAAAGCTATGCATCCCCATCATAGGTCACCAAGGGATTTACTAGCTTAGAGAGACCCTCTAAGATCCTCTACCTGAGGTGATATAGCAACAACACACTTGGCCTTTTTCACTACTTAGCTCTCAACCCTTGATACCAAGTAGTATCCTTCCAGATTTATCTCAATCACTCTAGCATTCCTATTGGACATTGGGGCTAGTCCAACTATGAATGGCTTCATTGGTCCCAGTAATCCAATAGCCACATATCCTCTTATTGTTGATCCCATAAATCCAACAACCACATATCCTCTTATATCTTCTCATTAACTCGCAAGCAAAAGCATAAAACAAACATATCAAAGAAAGGAATAAAATAGACATGTCAAAGCAAGGAATACAATCTTTTCCAATCAATAAACAAACTCAACTAAAATAACTCTTTTAATCCAAATAAAAATAAGCAAACATAAAAGAAACAACTCAAACTCGATTATCGTGACTCGACATGATATGGGTCATTGGCATCTTCTATGTTCTCTGTTGCAATGTCTTCCTCGAGTTCTCAAGAAATGCCTTCTTGAACAATCTCTTTTCCCTCAAATATCTCTCAGGGACCATCATTTGAACTAAATTTGACAAGGCTTCCACAAATGTGGAAAAAAGCTAAGTAGACGCGGTAGACATTCCACATGATTTTAGATAAGAGAGAAAAGGCTTGGTGGATTTTGACAGAGTTTCCACATGATGGAGAAGAAGAGAGAAAAAGCTCAGTGAATTTTGACAAAGCTTTTGCATATATGTGGGAAGAGGAGAGAAACTTGGTGAAATTCAATAGAGTTTCTATATACATGTGGAGAATTGGGCAGAAGCTCAGTAGATTTCAATAGATCTTCCATGCACATGTGGAGAAAAGCGAAGAAGCTCAATGGGGTTTGGTAGAGCTTCCACATATATGTGAAGAAGAGGGCGCAGATTTCAATGGAACTCCACACAATTGTAGAAGAGATGAAGAAAGCTAAGAGAGAGATCTTCCCTCTAGCTTTACACGCACCCACAAAGTGATGGCTCCTCCAAGAGAGTTGTGTCTTATATGGCACCCTCATTCCCTTCATACACTAGTTGGGGAGGGGGGGGGGGGTGTGGCTTGTTGCTTTTAGCATTTGTAGTTTACATCATCCATGACTAACACAAAAGCTACCTAGTTTGAGTGTTTTTTGAGGATTTTACTTAACTTTGAAAATGTCCATAATTTTTATGTATTTAGGAGTCCAAAAAAAGCAAAATCCTAGCCCTTTGGTACTCACATGTAGCTCATGCATAAAAATTCTTGCATACTAGATAGAACTAAAAATGGCCATAACTTTTGATCTAGAACTTGGAATTTGGATACGTTTGAACCATCAAAATCATAGCAATTAAATTTATGCTTTACTAGTTCACTTTTTGTTTTTGGGAAATTCAAAAATGTTGAATTTTAATCTTTATGATTTTTTATCTAAAATCCCTACTAATATCTTGAAAAAATCAATCAAGGAAAGGTCTTCGATACTCCCGAATGTTACTACTCTTAAAGTTATCGATGTGCAACAAAATATGCAACATCTTTGATTATTTTTACCTCAAAATATTACATAATATCAAAGGTGTCAAGGTGGGTACATTACATTCACTCCCCCTTGAAAAAATCGAGATGCCCTCATATTGGCAAAAACTATAGGTGCATTCTCAAAAGTGACTTACTCTACTTGAGAAGGAATTTCTCCTCTTACGAGGTTCATTACACATAATTTACGCACAAGACATAAACAAGCAACAAGCAAAGTAGTTTCTTTTATTTAGGGTTCAATTTCTTTATTACAATCCCCATAATGATGTCAAATTTTGTGAAGCCGTCTCAGTCCCCCCTCCCCTAATGAGTCTTGACCCCTCAAGCTCATTCCATCTCTTGACTAGTATTTGAGGTCATTCATCCCTAACCAACGATGGGAATCATGAAGCTTTGTATCCCTAGCATAGGCGACCGAGATATTTATTGGCTCAAAGTCCCTCTAAGCTCCTTTGCCTCAGGTGATGTAGCAATAGCCCACTTGGCCTTTTTCACCACTTAACTCTCAGCATTGAATATCGAGTAGTGCCCTTCCTCAATTTATTTTAATCATTCTAGCACTCCCATTGGACCTTGGGGCCGATAGCTTCATTGGTCCCGCAAATCCAACAACCACATATCCTCTTAAATCTTTTTATTGATGCACAAGAAAAATCATAAAATAGGCATACTAAAGCAAGGAATACAATATTTTCCAATTAATTAACAAGCTCAACCAAAGCAATTCTTTTAATATAGATAAAAGGAGCAAATATAAAATAAATATCTCAAACCCAATTATTCCAACTTGATATGAATGGTCTACATTCTCAATGTCATCTTCTACATTCTTTGTTGGGATGACTTCCTCGAGTTCTTGATAAAAGCCTATTCAAACAATCTCCTTTCCCTCACAATATCTCCTAGGGGCCCCTTTAAAGTAAATTTTAAGCACTTCCACACAATTGTGGAAAAAAATTAGGTATATTTTAGCAAAGATTCTGCATGGTTTTAGAGAAGAGAGAAAAAGTTTAGTGGATTTTAACAAAGGTTTTGCTTAATGGAGAAAAAGAGAAGAAAAGTCTAGTGAATTTTGGCAAAGCTTTCGTGCACATGTAGGGAAGAGGAGAGAAGCTCAATGGATTTTGATAGAGCTTCCATGTACATGTGAAAAAGAGGAGAGACGATCAGTGGGTTTTGATAGTGCTTCCATGTGCATGTAGAGAACAGGGGAGAAGCTTAGCAGATTTCAATAGATCTCCTGCACAATTGTAGAAGAGAGGAAGAAAGCTAAGAGAGAAATCTTCCCTCTAGCTTCAATCGCACTTGCTAAGTGGTGCTTCCTCTAGGAGAGTTGTATCTCTATGTGGTATTCTCCTCCCCTTTATATACTAGTTGGGAAAGGGGGTTGCTTTTAGCATTTGCAAATTACATCATCAACAACTAATATAAAACCTACCTAATATGAGTATTTTTTGAGATATTTTACTTAAATTTGAAAAATCCATGTTTTTACAAATTTATGAGTCCAACAAAAATAAAAAGTCGGTTCTTTTGTATTTGCACGTATCTTGCATATAAAAATTCCTACACATTGAAATGACCATAGGTTGTGATCTAGAACTCGAAATTTGGATAGTTTGAACCATTATGATCATGGTGAAGAGCTCTACAATCATTTCACTTTGTGTTTTTGAGACATATTAAAAATATCAAAAATCAAATTTCATAATTTTCCTTCTAAAATCCCTACTAGTATATGGGAAATTTGAATAAAGGCAAGATGTTACTACTCTTGAAGTTGTCAATGCCAACAAAATGTGCAACATATTTGATTACTTTTATCATTAAATATTACATAACATCTAAGGTATCAAGGTGGGTACATTACATATCCTCCACATGCAAGTGTGTCTCAATATGTATATCAACTACTCTCTCTTTCCGCAAATAAGGCCTAATACCTATATGAAGATTAGCTTCCATCAAGAGTGAAAGTCCCTTCATCAAGCAAGCCTCAATCTCCAAGTTATGTTGCCTTGAGTCCCATGAACTACCCTATTTCTACATTTTCCACATCATTCAAGTTTTTTTCTTCTAATAAACCTCACTTAGTCTCTTCAATTTTTCCATTCCATACACAAAGGCTGAAAATCCTCCTATATTGCATTATATATCAAAATAAAGAAAAAATAAAAATGTACACATACAAACATAGCAATGCATATAGGAATCCTTAAGTTAGGAATGCCAAGTGGCCTCAGTTAATTGGCTCCATCCTTAACTCCTACCCTCACTTCCTATTCCCCCACATAACCTTAAGCCATATCAAGGGTAGAACATACCTAGGGAGACTACTTGTCTATGGTTAGACATGTCTCCCTGATGTCAAGAATCGCGTGGTGGGGGGACTTGCTCAAGATGCTGCACCGAACACACACAGAATGCACAAGGAGAAGCTCACTCAAGAGACAAGAAGAGATATGGAGGCCAAAACGTTTTATTGCACACTTTACAATGTACACAAAGTATAGATAAGATACAACATAAAGGAAAGTGGCCTACTAAGTCAAACAATGCATTACCAACTACACTAGTCGACTGGCGCTATAACTATGCCAGCTGTAAATAGGTGTAACAACCTAAATATAATAAGTAATGAGTCAATGGCCATGTGAGAGTCATAATGACCACCGACATGCTATGTGTAGACGTGTGGACCCATCTAACCAGGCTATCCATCATCAATGTCCGCATGTGTTGAGCTTGTCATCTCAACACTCCCCCTCAAGCTCAACTGCATCTCTGCAACTCCAAGTAAGCTTCGAAACTTTTGAAGCTTCTCTGTACCCAATGCCTTCGTGAAGATGTCAGCTATCTGATCCTGTGTGCTGACATACACCAAGTCAATCTCTCCTGCTAGTACCTTCTCTCTCAAAAAGTGGTAGTGTACCTCAATATGTTTTGTCCTGGCATGAAACACAGGGTTCCTAGCCAATTGTATACTGCTCATGTTGTCACAATTAATGACAACTGAACCTTCCACCTGCACATCCAAATCAGCCAATAACTTTTGTAGCCATACTACCTCACATACTGCAACAACAGCACCTCTATACTCAGCCTCTGTACTCGACAAAGCAACTGTAGATTGCTTTTTACTGCTCCAAGTAACTGCTGTACTACCAAGAGAGAACATGTATCCGCTGGTAGATCTTCTATCAGACATACTACCAGCCCAATCTGCATCTGTGTATCCAAACACCTGTACATTTGTACCTGCCTCATAGATAAGTCCATAATGTAATGTGGACTTAACATATCTCAATATGCATCTGACTGCATCCAAATGTGGCTTTCTAGGTACTTGCATAAACTGACTCACAAGACCAACAGCGTAGCTCAAGTCTGGCCTTGTAATGGTCATGTAGATCAAACTCCCCACTATTCTCCTGAACATAGTAGGGTCTTCTATCTCATCCCCAACATCAATACTCAACTTTACATTCTGCTCTAACGGGACTGAAAGTGGTTTGCATGCTGTCATACCATACTTGGACAACATATCCAAGCCATACTGTCTTTGGGACAGCCATATACCATCATCACATCTGATCACCTCAATGCCAAGGAAGTATCTTAGCTCACCTAAATCCTTCATCTCAAACTTCTTGTTCAAAGAGTCCTTGACTTCAGCAATCCCACTATCACTATCACCTGTAATAATCAAGTCATCCACATAGATGACTATGATGATCAAACATGCATCTCCGTTTCTCACATAAAGTGAGTGATTAGCATCAGAAACATAAAAGCAAATATTGACAAGATACTCTCTGATATTGTCACAGACCATGCTCTAGGTGCTTGCTTGAGCCCATAGAGCACCTTCTTCAACACCTGTAATAATCAAGTCATCCACATAGATGACTATGATGATCAAACATGCATCTCCGTTTCTCACATAAAGTGAGTGATTAGCATCAGAAACATAAAAGCAAATATTGACAAGATACTCTCTGATCTTGTCACAGACCATGCTCTAGGTGCTTGCTTGAGCCCATAGAGCACCTTCTTCAACCTGCACACATGCGTGCGATGCTCTAAATCTTCATAACCTGTTGACTGATCCATATACACTTCTTCTTGCAAATCACCATGCAAGAAGGTATTCTTCACATCCATTTGCTGCAATCTCCAGCCTTTGGCTGCTGCCAAAGCAATCACACATCTGACAGTTGCCATCCTAGCAACTAGACTGAAGGTTTCATCATAAGCTATGCCATATGTCTGGGCATAGCCTTTTGCAACTAGCCTAGCTTTGTACCTACTAATAGAACCATCTGCATTGTGCTTAATCTTATAAACCCACTTACATCCAATATCTTTCTTGCCCTTCGGCAATGATACTAGATCCCAAGTCTTATTGGCCTCTAATGCAGCCATCTTCTCATCCATTGCTATATCCCAATGAGTATGACCCAATAGCCTCCTCAAAACATGTGGGCTCAACATCCTCAACTAGTTTCACCATATAAGCATAATGGTGAGCTGTATAACCTTCAAAACCAAATCTTTTAACAGGGTATCTCACCCTGCTAGACCTGCGTATCACTGGATCACTCAATGGAGTCTTTGCATTAATGCGTGCTCTCTGCACACCTGGAGTCCTCACTGAAGGAATGCCAAGCTCATCATCCAAGCTCTCTGAGCCACTGGAGTCCCCATCAAGAACTGCATCAATGCCTTCTAACACTTTATTCTTTCCTTTGTCTTTACCTGTAGTGCTACTAGATGCACCTGAAGATGTAGAGGTACTCCTTAGTCTCCCAGACCAAGGACTACTAGATGATGTCTCTGGTCCACTAAGAGTCCGTGATTCTTGCTTTTTAGCCTGCACATGAGTGTCATGATCATCATCATCATCCAATGCATCACCACTAGATGCATACCAACTGCTCATTTCATCAAAGATGACATCCCTGCTCACTCTGAACTTACATGTGACAGGGTTATAACAGCGATACCCTTTTTGTTGTAAAGAGTATCCAATAATGACACACTTTTCAGCCTTTGGATCTAGTTTCTTCCGTAACTCATCTGGCACATGAACATACGCAATGCAGCCAAACACTTTCAAGTGTGATACATCAGGCTTCTTGTGTTAGAAATGCGGGATCTAGAGCATGACATAACCGGAAGCTATGGAGGATGGAAGGAGAAGTGTAGACTCATGATGGAATGGACACTGTTTGTTACACAAGTGAATTAGGTTCCAAGATTGAGACTTGGACTCATAAACACAATCTTGTGTATGTGGACAATGACATTGACACTCTACTGAAATGAAAAGAGTACTATCATTTTATTAAGAAAGGAAGCAAGTACAATGCTTTATAGGAAAGTAGGAAACTGCAGTAGGCACTATTGTGCATATGGGATAAGTTACCCTACATATCCTTGACCCTGAGATTCCATACAAAGAGGCTGTTTGAGTGTGATTGCTGATTCTCAACATCTTGCCAGTAAAACATTCTTCAGGAGTCATACCATGAACTGTAGCTGTGGGAGTTCTGTTCATAATATAAACAGCAGTATGAACAGCCTCAGACCAAAAATGCTTAGGCATATTCTTTTCAGCCATCAAGGTGCGTGCAACTTCTGCAATATGCATGTTTTTTCTTTCTGCAACCCCATTTTGCTGTGGGGTATACCTACATGTGAACTGTCTCTTTATCCCATGAGACCTCAGAAAATCATCGAACTCATTCGAGAGGTACTCTCCCCCTCCATCTGACCTCAAGCACTTTACTTTCAAGCATGTTTATCTTTCAACTGCAGCCTTGAAGGTTCTAAAGTGCTTAAACACTTCACTCTTTTCCTTCATAAAATATACCCACAACTTTCTAGAACAATCATCAATGAATGTGACAAAGTATGAACTGCCTCCAAGAGATACATTTTGTGTAGGCCCCCAAATGTCTGTATGCACAACATCAAGGATATTTCTACTTACATCTCTGTCATGTGAAAAGGGTTGTCTTGCCTGCTTACCAAACTGACATGCTTCGCATACCTTATGAAATTCTGCACCTCTAAATGTAGGCAAACCTGTAACCAACCCTTTGGACTGCATTAATTTCAGCCTTTGTACATTTGCATGTCCAATGCGTTTGTGCCAAATTTCAATATCTGCAACAACACCTTTTCCTTTAGCATATATAGCAGCATTCATAGTAGGAATTCCAGCATCCAAAGTAAACATACATCCAACTCTACTTCCCTTTGCTACCAACCTGCACTTGTCATTGAAGTCTTCTACAAACCAGCCCTTTGCATTAAATCTGACTTGCAGCCCTTGCTCTACCATTTGACCGACTGACACCAAGTTCTTTGTAATAGATAGCACATGTAATACATCTGCAAGACTCTTTGTCTTACTATCATGCAAGGACAAGGGAACTTTTCCAATGTGTGAAATTGGGTGGCATAAATCATCACCCGTCTGCACATAACCTGCATTTTGCAAATCCTGCATCTCTCTAAACCATTCTGCATGGCTGGTCATATGATTGGATGCACCTGAATCAACATACCAAACATCATCATGTGTTCCCTTTCCTGTAATAGCATTCAGCATATGCTGCATAACAAACAGACGTTCATTTTTGTCTTCATTCTGTCGTGAAGACGATGCATAGTTTCCTTGCTGCAACTTACCACTGTGAATATCATCTTTCTTAGCATAACATTGGGCTGCAATATGACCTATTTTGCCACAATAGTGACACACAATACCAGAGTTGTTAGAGCCTCTATTCTACCATCCACCTCTTCCTCTAAAGCTCCCCCTGCCTCTAAAGTTACCACGACCTCCTGAAACCTGCATATCACCAAATTGCTGATTCAATCTGTTTTGCTGGTTGTCACTACCACGTCCTATACCACGGCCTCTTGAAGAGAACCTGCCACGTCCCCTTCCTGAACTGGAGTAGAAAGCTTGGACCTATTCACCACTTCTTTCAAATGTCTCACTCTGCATGTTGATCTCTTTAGTGATCATAAGGGAGACCAACTCATCGAAATCTGGAAATGGCTTTCTGACATATACAAAAGTTACAAAAGACTTCCAAGCCTTCTCATTGTTAAGTCCACCCAAGGTAGACGACTCCAAATCATCATCATCGGGCATTGCATCAATCGCTACCAATGCATCTGCAATGCTCCTTACCTTCAGTGCATACTCATTGATAGACATCTTCCCTTTCTTCAATGTATTCAACTCTTGCTTGAGTTGAATCTTTCATGCCTTTGTATTTACGGAAAACATACTTTCAAGTATGGTCCAAGCTGCATATGAATTCTCTGCATTTCTAATATGTCCCAGCATATTATTGTCAATTACTGTAGACAGCCAATACATGACCTTCTTGTCTTTTGCATTCCATTCCTTCCATGCCTTTGTCTCTTTTGCAGTTGGAGGATCACTCATCTCCGTCTCCTTTTCTTCACCTGAAACAAACTCGTAGAGGCCTTTTCCAATAAGGAAGTTCGTGACACGGAACTTCCATGATGGGTAGTTGTTCTTGTCAAGCTTCTCAATGATAGAGCTTCCACTGTTCTCTACAATTATCACAAAAGTAATACCAAACAGCAAGCAAATCTTCTGCAATCTTTGACCTGTAGTGCACAGCAATACATCAAGCAGCCTTTTTCACTGTCTGCTCAACAATACATGCAATCTGTAACCTGTTTGCAGATAAACCTTATGTTTGCTTCCTGCAAACACCACAAGAATTACAGATTCGCAATATGTAACTTGCGCACCCACTTTCGGTCAAAACAGCCGAAATCACAGTGTACCCTGAAACTGTTGCCCACAACCTTGCGGCTCTAAAACGGGGCCTGAAACGGCCTCAGATGCCCAAAATACCTGCGGGAAAGCCCTAAAGGGTAAATCTGCAGAATACACAGCGCTCTTTGTGCACACCAAATCTCACTGCAATCTGAGATTTTTGCTCTACCCTGCTTCCGATGCCTCCACAGGCACTATCCAAGAGAAAGAGTGGAAGGATGGGAGAGCTTCTTACCCGTGGCTTGCTTGCTCGAACCTTGCTTCTTCTCCTTCACTTCAGCCTTCGAAATCAATGTCTCTCAGTGGTGCGGCTCTGATACCATGTCAAGAATCACGTGGTGGGGGGACTTGCTCAAGATGCTACACCGAACACACACAGAATGCACAAGGAGAAGCTCACTCAAGAGACAAGAAGAGAGATGGAGGCCAAAACGTTTTCTTGCTGGTTTCTTCTTCTTCTTCCACACACTTTACAATGTACACAAAGTATAGATAAGATACAACATAAAGAAAAGTGGCCTACTAAGTCAAACAATGCATAACCGACTACACTAGTCGACTGGCGCTATAACTATGCCAGTTGTAAATAGGTGTAACAACTTGAATATAATAAGTAATGAGTCAGTGGCCATGTGAGAGTCATAATAACCACTGACATGCTAAGTGTAGACGTGTGGACTCATCTAACTAGGCGGTCCATCATCAATGTCCGCATGTGTTGAGCTTGTCATCTCAACACCTGAGTCATCGACGCAATTCCTTATGCATTTTCCCAAATCTCTTACTACCACAAAAACAATATAGGAAGCACAACAACTAGTAAGCTCATTTGAAATCGCTCAACACTCCTATCTCATTCAACAATGCAGTCTATACTATTTGATAAATTGCAACTAAACTTCCACCATCACATCCATGGTCATGAGCTCTGCACTCCTCATAGTAGCTAGAGGTTCCCCTCGTGAATCTGACTCCCCTACCCCTCAGCAATGATAATACTTCCCATCACCTATCCATGAACTAGTATCATACTTTGCCAATGGGATTGACAAGCGAATGCCAGCTTGATATCTTCTAACTATGTAATAACCTATGGAAGCATGTGCACTCACATAGTAATTGCACCATAATCTATATTCAAATTGAGTCCTCAAGTGTGGAACAACACTTTAGCTTATCTAGATTTCAATCCATCTCCCAATCCATCAACATGTCTTGTGCATGCTAAGGAAAATAGTGTTTCCCTAGTAGAGAGCACAAGAGGTTTTCCCTTCCAAGAACAAGCAAATATGGTAGCTCATAATCTTGACCTTGAGGAAACATTCTTCACATTGACCCAACTTTGGCCATTCCATTTAGATCGAACCAATCTGATAACAAAAGATCCCCTATTTTAAGAACCCCATCTAATCACCAAGAGTGCTTGACATCCAATGCCCAAAGCAACGTCAATGCCCACAACAAACTCCAAATGGCAACCGCTACTCTTCTCACTATGGCCAACCCATTGTCCCCAACATTCCTAGTCTTTGATGTAAGCTAAGACATGCTACCTACAATGAAGAGTGCCATGGGACTAGCACTCAATTAGGAGGGGATAATATTAATTGCAAAATGGATGTAATAGCAAAATGGGACAAGCAATTGGCACCAAGCAAGTGACAATGGCAAAGGTGAATAAAGGTAGTAAGCACAAAATCTAGGTAAGATAAAAGGCATCACAAATGTTCGGGAAATTGATCCTTTGAACACATGCACATAATATTTTCTGGTTAATATTGTGGCCATGTAATTATTTCTAATACTATTTTGCGAGTTGTGCATAATGCCCATGCAAGTTGTAATGTTTTTTATTGGAAAAAAAGACCCATAGCATGACAAGGGTGTAGGCCACACATTTCATTTACTTTTATGACAATTGGTGCAATCTAAATAAATATGCACAAATTAGAAAAGCCTAGTTGAGGTCTAAATAGGAGAGACTAGAGCTTGACTTCAATGCAAGCCCAACTTAAAGACCATGTATAAAAGCCAAAAAGTGAACAGATAAGCTTATTTATATGGTGTGTAAACTTGAGAGCAATCTTCTTCTTCTTGCTTCTACTCTATCTTCTTGTGCTCATCTTGAGAGTGAGGATAGTGAGTGTGAAAGTGAGGGAGAGAGTGAGGGACTTGGAGGGTGAAGTTGCTTCCTTGTGTCACACTTTTTTCTCTTTTTCCCCTCCTTAGGTAAAGAGGCGAATAGGAGGAGAGGTAGTGTTGCTTCTCTTCTTCTTCACATTTCCTATTGTAGATCAAGCGCTTATGAATTGGATCAACATCTATGAGTAGAAGAGAGAGATCAAGGACCATCACAAAAATCATGTAACCACTATCAATCTTTTGCTTAGCAATGTCAAGAAGAAGATAAGGCAGTGAGTTCATTGCACCCTTATCAATTCATTCATTCTTGCTTTCATGTGATTTTAGAGAAGGACGCATAGATCAATGAGCATGAGAGATGTATCAGCTATGTGAGTGGTAGCCATTGCCAAATGGGCACAACACTTGAAACAATAGACGTTCCATCAAGCTCGTGAAAGCTACGATAGGCATCTTTGTTCATTCCATGTGTTCACAAGAATTAGCAAGCCTTGTGATTCAAGCCACTTGTTTGCAATCTAGATTGATAATCGTGACTTAACAAGACACATCCAATCAAAATGCCATCTATGATAATCCTTGCAACATAGGCCATATTGTTACCATTCTTGTTGTTGCACCTAGCATGTCATGAATTCAAAACTCACCTAACAAAGACATGCAACAACAACATATAATGCTTGTAGTTTCTCTAGCCACATTATAAAATGGATCATATCTAAAAGAATCGATGAACTATCCATGAATTAGACTTAGATCATTCATACATGGTATAAATTGGGTAGTGATTACTTTGGGAATTTGTTAGGCTTTCACCTTAGATTGCTTTGTGGATTAATAATCCAATTATTGTAATTTATGTATACATATTAAAGTCATTGGAAATCTCACTCAAGTGTGTACCTTGTTATGTGATACACTTTGGTGATCTCACTCTTATGTACCATCTTATCTCATTGCATTTTGCACACACTCTTGTAAGTCTTGTACATTTATTAGTCTAGCAATGCACCTAGTTCTCATTGAAGGGGAGACTATTTGTATTTGCGCTTGTTTGTATAGTGGAATCTAGTCTGTGGGATGGCACAATCTTCCTCTCCTATATCTAGAGTAGATTGATTATCTTTGGCTACCATATTTCTGAGGACCAACATAATGATTCTAACTAATCTCACCTCATATACCATCTTATCTCGTTGTATTGTGTACACATTCTTGTAAATCTCATACTTTTGCAAGTCTAGTAGTGCACCTTGAAGGGTGGACTTTGTAAAATTTGCACTTTTTTGCATAGTGAAATCTGGTTAATGGGGATGGCATGATCTTCCTCTACTGTATCAATAAGAGGTATATATGGCTACCATACCTCTAAGGATTGACTTGATAGCTTGATGATCTTAACATGAATTAAGGAGATGACATTTTTGAGTATCTCACAAGGATTAAAGATCTAAAGGAGTGACTTCTTAACATCCACAGAATTGTTGATGAAGCAAAATTAGTATCTACCACCCTCAACTCCTTGCCTCCTTCTTACCAAATCTTTCATGTGCCCTTAATTAATTTCATGAGAGATGATAGGAAATCCCTCTCTTTTGAAGAACCAATAGATTTGTTATTACAGGAGGAACAAACAAGGAAGAATCACTCAAAGGGAGAATGTAGCATTGGAGGATCAACCTTCCTTCTAAAAGGGAAAATCGGCTCATTACAAAGTGACACTAAAAAGAGAAAAGGCAAGTACCACTATTTCCATAAACTTGGGAACTACATTGAGCATTGTCAAAAAGACTTGGAAAATTGACGACTCAAGAAAGATCAAAGGAGAGCCCAACTTTGCTACCACCAAATCTAGTTTCAAGGACCAAGAGGAGTAAGAAGCAAATTTACTCCGTGATGATTGGGCATTCTAAAAGTTCCACAAATTACCACCAAATGGGGTATCATAAAATAAGTGGTGATAATTCATGAAATTATTACTAAATAGAATGTCATAGGTGACTATGTAAACTAGCACTATACATTATCATTCAAATACATTGGTTTTAGGTATGTAAAAAGCCGCTATCGTAAAAGAGTCTTTTTATATATAAACTTCCTTTGCATGGACAATTTTAGCCAACATGATACCTATGAATACATTTGGTAATTGTATCTATCACATGTAGTTGGCACACTTTTTAATCATGTAAAGGGAGTTTCTCCATTTAAAGGACCACTATCTATTAGAAGTATTTATGTGTATAGAATCTCGTGCCTAATCTTGTACATTCCCTTCTTTTATTCTCTCTCTCTACTATCCCATTGAACCAATAACTAGTCTCCTTTGCATCCTGAAAACCCTAAGCTACTTTGTGGCTTCATGTGAAGCAACATTGCAAGCAAAGTGAATTTGTTGCGCAAGAACTTCGTTTCCCTCCCTTCTTCATCACCCATATAGCAATTCTCTCTCTCTATGTGTGTGTGTGTGTGTGCGTGCGTGCGTGTGCATGTGCGTGTGCGTGTGCGTGTGCGTGTGCGTGTGCGTGCGTGTGTGTGTGTGTGGTCCTCTCTACTACCACCTTGCACCTCCAACCTCTTTGCCTTTTGCTTTCTTGTGCACATGCACACATGCACACTACGTGCATGCATGCTTATGTTTAACGAGAGAGGGGGTCATTTTTGCATAGAGAGAGAGAGAGTGTGTGTGTGTGTGTGTGTGTGCACATGCACATGCGCATGTGCATGTGTATGATGGGGAAGGAGGTCTCCTTTTGGGGGAGAGAGAGAGAGAGAGAGAGAGAGAGAGAGAGAGAGAGAGAGAGAGAGAGAGAGAGAGAGAGAGAGAGAGAGAGAGAGAGAGAGAGAGAGTGTGTGTGTGTGTGTGTGTGTGTGTGAGTGAGTGAAAGTGAGAGTGAGAGTGAGTGAGTGATATGGGAAAGGGTTACCTTTTAAAAAAGAAGAGGAGAAGAGGTTTGGTAAAAAGGAAGAGGTTCAGAAGAAAGAGGGAGGTTTGATAGCTACAAAAGCCAAAACCAAGATCATGTATAGAATAAACATTTGATTCCAGTGAAGTATACTAGCTGGTCTTATATGATTAAAACATATAAAGAGAATACTCACGCAAGATTTTGGCTGTGTACTATTGAATCACTTATAGATTTCAAAGCTCGCTTACATTTACGCGATTGGTGAACTCCCTCTATTACTTGAAAGGTTGTTTGCTTTTATTCTTAGCCTCATTAAGCAAATGCAATTTTATCAAAAGGTGACCTCATTAAGCAAATGCAATTTTATCAAAAGGTGACTTGCTCTTGCACACCTGTTTGGATGTGCACAAAGTGTGAGACTCTAGTAGTTTTGTCACTGAGTTGGGTGCATGTGACAAAAGGTAAGATGAAGTGAACCTTTTGAGTGCAACCAACTACATCCAAAACATGGAGAAGAAATCGATTTTTGGAAGTTTGGTGAAAGGGAGGGAGCTTTTGAATTGGTCCAGTCTTAGAATTAATGTATTCTAAGGTATGGAGGAGCAAGAGATGCACATGGTTTGAAGTGGTTTGTGAGGTGGCCCAAAATTTTGTGGCATTACTTTGGACAAATCCCAAAAACCGAAAGCAAAGGAAAAATGTTTCTTTTGGGGGGTGGTTGAATAACATAACATAACATAGGCTAACATCAAAAAATACACATACGTACAAGTGTACATATGATAGACGAGAGGCCAAGAGAACTCAACGAGATCGTCCTTATATAGAAAGGGATTCGTGCTCGACGACAAAAGGTCGAAAATGTTCTACGATGGTGGATCCTTTAACGGGAGTGCTGGGGGCATGTCCATATTTGAATTCTTTATTTAAACGACATGAAATTGATATGTGTTTTTTTTGGGTGGCCAATGAAAACGCGCCTTTAAATATCTGGACACAAGAAAGGAAATTAGACTTGCATTTCACCCAATCGGATGTGACATGCCTCCAGGCTCTGCCGTTGCCCAACCACGAAAAATGGCATTTTCCTATTTTAAACAAAATTAAAGCTGCATAATTTTTACGTTTTAATAAATTTCAAAAGCCCTTGCGCGTTGCGAGTGATTTGTGCCACGTGCTTTTCCCGAGCGCCAGCTGGATTCCACGTCAGTCGAGAATTAGAAACTCTGGCGCGGACGTGGCGAGAGCTCCGTGGCCCACCCACGTAGGCCCCGCAGGGGGTCTTGACTATCGCCCATTTACTAGAACGTGATTAATGTGGTCCCCACCATGTGGGGTCTGCAGCCCGTTTGTGACGTCTCTGGCTAAGCCAACCCGGGCCCACTTTGAGATCTTGCCCGCCAGTGAGCTGGCACTCACGTAGCTGCAGTTAAATCGGAGATGCTGATTGGCTTATCCTTTGGTCTAGACTCTAACTTCTCAATTGGGCTTCTAAGCGTATTGGGCTTCTCCCTAAAGTCTCACTACCCTCCAAGAGTATTGGGATTCTAATACAGTATTGGGCTCCTCACTAGTCACTTCCCTCCAAGAGTGCTCGCCTTCTAAGTTCTCACTACCCTTATATTAGGGCAATGTCACACACTCGTCCGGTTAGGGAAAAGGTTGAATGATCATTTCATCGACGTGTTGAGCACAACTAAACATGCGAAAGAGTGTCCAAAATCTGACTATCATTACTTACTCCCTCACCCAAGTTATGAGATTCATGGAAAGTGAGGAAGACAACATTTGAACCAATTATATACAAGCTATCGATCAAGCTACCTTACAACATGCCAACCATTTCTCGGGAAAGGTATTTCAAATAATATAACCAAAGTCCCAAACATGTCTAACAACATCATAGTCCTGCTTTTCAAGAACAGCCTCCCATTCGAAGGAGGGTGTAACCAACCTTAGAAGCCCAATTGAAAGTTAGAACCAAAGAGCATCATGCTCCTAGAGAAAATTGCCGCCCATGGACTTGTTACATGTTCTCAAAGTCGAGCAAGTCAAGTGAGGCTTAGGTATGTCAAAGGAATGGAAGTAAGAAGACTTCAAAATGAGTTTGACTTTTCTTGTGAGACTTCAAAACTAACCCAAACTCAAAGGCAAAGCAAGAACTAAGAAATATCAATAAGGTCCTATGTGATTTGCTCTCTGCAAGCTATCCTACCAAGAATGTTGTCCATGGAGATGTTCAATGGAATTCGTTGCAATTGACATATAAATTCTGGCAATCCCATGTGATCTGCCCTTCACGAGCTATCCTACCAAGAGTGTTCAATGGAGAGGTTCAAAGGAATTCGTTGCAATTGACATATAAATTCTGGCAATCCCATGTGATTTGCCCTTCGCGAGCTATCCTACCAAGAGTGTTGTCCATGGAGACGTTCAATGGAATTTGTTGCAATTGACACATAAATTCTGGCAATGGAGTTTAAAGCTTCAATTTGAATGTCATATGAAATAAGGAACCCCCAAAGTGGCGATGCACCTTCTTCACCCTATACTCCCCTATATGGAAGGGTGAACATGGTATAACCTGGCCCCTACACCTTCAGAGTAGTGGGATTAAAGCATCCTCACTTAGCTTGTTCCCCCTATATGGGATGCAACACTCACTTTTCACTAGCAATGAGAACGAGTCTTTCTAAACTTCTATTTGGCTTGGTTAGATATAAAAAATTTGATCTCACAAAATGTATCAAAGCCGTCTATGGATTGGTTAGATATAAAAATTTTGATCTCATAAAATGTATCAAAGCCGTCTACCAAGGTTTCCCTTTACTTTTTCGCTCCTATTTTTCCAATACATCCTACTTTATTACTCATGATTAACAAATCCTTATTATCACTTTAGGTTTCACACACACACACACACATATCTCTTTGTGTGTCTCCAACCAAGGATTTTCATAGCCAACACTATCACTGCCCTTTTTTTATCCAAGGGGGTAATTGATTAGAGGACCTAAATTTTTCTTGCATAGGGAAACATTATTAGTAAGCAAACCCAAGAGACATGTTGTACCTTTTTGCAGAGGGTGGGCATGTTAACTAGGTAGGCAATTTTGAAATTCCACATTTAGTTCAAGGTTGTTGACACTTCTTCTCTCCATAAGTGAGCCACATATGACAACATGGTCCCACAACTAGACAATTCATAAGTTTTAGCTCAATTGATTGACCTCCTCTAAACAATCTAGAGAAGTGAAAGGTACCTAGCTAGTTGAGTCCACCTATATTTAGGATGGAATCATCAAGACAACGTCCATTGGCTTTTCACACAACTCACAAAGTCATTTCAATTCTCTGAGCAATTTATGCTACCACATTATGTTACATATAGAGAAACTTTCTTAATGAAAGACCCTTCTGCTAAGTTCATTCCCAACCAATTCCTTAGCAATTGGAAATTGTCTCAATAAAATTTTACATATATTATAAGAGATCAAAAATTAAAACCGAATCACCAATTCAATACCAAGTTTCTTGTTTCCCCCATTGTTTGGAATCATCTTTTCAACCAAAGAACCTAGTTTAGACATGCATGACTTACATCCCATGTTAGGACCTCTAATAGAAATTTGGTAGCTCATGGCCCTTCCTAAAGCGAGAAGTCAAAGCTACACATGTTGGGCTTATCATATTGCTTGGCTCTTACCCAAAATATTAAGCAATAATACATACATTCACTACTATACATGCACCACTTGAATTTGATAGCTTATTAACATGGAGAACACAAAACTGCATATGTTGGGCTTATTATCAACTTGGCTCTTACCCAAAATATCAAGCACTAATACATAAATTACATTCATTGCTATGTACATGCACCACTTCCATGAATTTTATGGCTATACTAAAATGGGGGACACTATCAACCAATTCCCTTGGGCCACTCTTCCAATCTAGCTAGATTTGCGTGGAAATAGGGTCATGACTAGGAAATTTCTTTCCTTAGTAGCCCCCAGCCTCCCACCTCCCCCCCCCCCCGCGCCCCCCCCCCCCCTGCCCGCCCCCCCCCCCCCCCCCCCAAAAAAAAAGAGAGAGTTTCACATGTATCAAACAAAGCACAATATTGACAAAAGAACTAACTTTTTAACAAGATTCAATAAATTACTATATCATGATTTGAGTTTTTATCATGTTAAATCACTTAGTTATTAGCAACTAAATCATTCATACTTTTTTGAAAATGATAAATAGATCTAAATTAAGGGCTACATATTGAGAGCATTATGGATAGCAATGTACTATGTTAAAGAATGAGCAAATAAAGAATATTATCGTTTATATTTACAACGTCAATGGATGGAACATGATAATTTGAAATCCCCTCTTACTTAGTAAGGTAGGGCCTATAGTTCGAAGGAATTGCTTTGCACATTTCCCATGTTTCACAATCACACTCTATTATGGTAGAGCCATAGGCACCCTTTCAAACAAAGAGGTCCATATCGAAGATGAGGGCCATGGCACTTTACAATAAAATGATTCCCTTGGATGTTACAATTCTATTGTTAAACATGATATGCCATGCATATGCCCATATTTGAATTTGAGTAAATATCATATAAGCTTCAACTCAAATAATAATGATTTAATTTAAGAATGACTAGCATCGCTATCTTTTCTCTTGATAAGAATAACATCTATTCATATAAATTACCACTCTTAAAGAAATCCTATGGTGTTATCTCTTCAAAATTTATTATTAATTTTAAATCTAGATTATTCTATTTGCTTTGAGTTCGTCGTGATATTGGCAGACGTGGATGATGGTCTAGGTTAATATTTGATTGACTCGATTGGTGGTAGCGCTTCATCTCCAAGTGGTTTATTGCCTTTGTCACATCTCTTCAATGAGGTTGATTATTCCCATGAAGTTGTCAACCGCTTTGTGTCTACTTATCCTGTGAATTGAATGTGCTTCTTATGAATTAATGTCCCTAAATTAACAATTTTAATGGATTTTCCCGTGACAATTAGAAGATTTTTAAATGCTTGACCCTATTCTCATGTAAGATGCTTTTCGTTCTTAAGAAGTTGGTTTTACTATTATTATTATTATATGGACTTATTATAAGACCATTAAGAAGTTGGTATTACTATTATTATTATTATATGGACTTATTGAATAGGTATAATACTAGTACTTTCTAGATGAGTACATTACATTATTTCTAGAAGGGGTCTATTTTAGAACTAACTATATACTCTCTCTTTGGGGTAGGGTGGAAACTTTATCCCTAATATCGAACTTACACTATGGAAACACTATTCCTAATTCCATTACTTTGACATCCTTGATAGGGGTTCTAGTCTCAAGTTAATAGGTTTGTGATAACAAGGCATTAAGGATTAATGAACATAAAGTTTATGTTTTGTAGACTAAGGGACTTTGGTACCATCTCATCCAAGGTTCAAGTGCAAATTCATGAGTTGTGGCCATAATTCATTCAAATGACTTAGATGTAGGCAATGTATCAAGTTTGTAGATTCTTGACACACAGGCTTGATTCTACTTTAATAAAGAAAAGTATAGATAGAAAAGAGAAGAGATAAGAGAAGTTCAACATGGCCCCAAAAAAGTAACGGAGCATCCTTTTAAGTGTAGGATGAAAGTTCTTTTCAAATGAAAGTAAAGCTAGTTAACAAGTGTTGTAAGTAGAAGTACAATGTGTGATTTCATGTCAATCCCAACTCTACAGTCTAACTAGACATGACGACCAACACCCAACAAACATTGTTTTTCACGAACATCCCATGTGTACAAGGTGGTAATAGCAACATAGAGCTAGGTGCACATAACCATTTTTTCACTCTTGGTAGCGAAATTGCAAAACTACTTTTTGTGAGCATCTCTCTAAAAAGTTCATGCTTCAACTAAGTGAACACCCACTAGCAAACAATTTTGGCATTTGAATGTGGGTTTGATAATGGGATGGACATGCATGGTATTTGATCACCAGGTTTAAAGGAGATTACTATTGTATGAGGAGAGAAAATGTGAGCACACTCTTGCTCTTATTGAAACGATTATCCATAATGGTAAGTAGTAGCAGAGTGATTTGATAAAAATGCATTTGGATTGAAATCCATGTGCCAATAGAAATTGTAGGGAAAAAAGCAATGCCTAATTGCCTTTGCACTCTTTTTCCATGTTTAAAAAAAGTATTTCAACTTTTACTCAATTCTTAAATGCAAACTTCAAGTTTGCTCTCCTAGCTAGTTTGGTTTTGCACTTGTTTCTAATTAGCAATTTCTAATTAGCAGTAGCCTTTTGTCCTTATGAAAGAATTAGTTTGCTAGTTGGCCTCCCCTCAAGTCTAAAAAGTAATGGTCTAGTTTAACTTATGCTAGATTTTGAGAGCATTCACTACTTCAACTGTATTCAAATATATATCACTATAGGGCTTTTAATCATGCTACCATAATGGCATTTATGAAAACACAATGTTAAGATATATTTTCTATTTATGACAATCATTTTGGAATTGAATTTGTGGTGGCATGGGTAACCAAGCTGCTACATGATTTGTGGTCACACGACCCATGCAAAGAAACATGTGGCATAAGTGTATGGAGAGAGAGAGAGAGGGGGGGAGGGGGGGGGGGGGGGAGGGAGGGGTATACTCCACCTAGTGGTTGGAGCTTCACCAATGTGCAAATGATATGACTTTCATGGGTGGCTACAATGTAGATTAGGTGGCTATATCAACATCCCACATAAAGGTCTACCCAAAGTGAAACCATACTTTAACCTTTCTAGTTGTACAATGAGGAATTAGAACTTGAATTGGTTTTTAACGCATACTTAACCTCGCTCATTGTACAATAAGAAATATATTAAGAGGACATGTTGATTTAATGACCACCTAGATTTAAACCATGTTTCTATTCATATTCTTGCAAAATCATGAATAAACTGGTGTGCTTTTAAAAAATGTAAATTTCTAATGGTACCATTTCTATCATTTGAGTCAACTCTAGAATGAAGGGAATTGATCTCTAGTGAAGACCCTCCAATTGAAAGAAATAAGCTGGTTTTGCACCCTGGGGTAGTGGGGGAAGTGACCATCAATCATGGTAGATGGGTTGCAGTAAGAGGGTTAATAGAACCCTCATGTACCCTTGTAAGCACTCATTCAAATGGGTGTGGCAATTGATGTTTAACAAAGTTTATGTCACAGATTAGACAAGCATAAAGAACAAGATGAAAACTTGTTACAATTACAGGCCTCCTACAAATTGGTTAAATCTCTCTTGTCTCTCTTGCCTCTTTGTGTGAAACACAAAAATAAAATTTCCAAGTGCTCATCCTGGGTGCAACACCTTGGGCAAAGGGGTTTGTGCAAAGCCATTGGGCATGACATAGCTCTAACCAACAAAGTAGACAAGAAGCTAGGCCTAAGAGCGCCATTGCAACCGAGGCAAATGGGGCTAGTGGGGTTTTCCAATAGGCATAGTGGTGTTTTGCTTCCTTTGTGGTTGCCTCAATTGGCTTAAAGGAGTGCTTTGAAGGAAAGACAAGAAAATGAACTTTAATGTCATCAGAAAACTATCACAGTAGTGGTCGATGATTGGTAAAACTTTTGGGTTGCTGCTAAATGAGACTTCTTGATCTTATTAGCATGCCACATGAACACCATTTTTTAAGAGTTTGTGGGTTTTCTTGGGGGTTAATGAAACCTTACGTCCCCCATAGGCACTCGGTGCGATCGAATGGCCCCTCAAAGGGTTTCTTGGTTTTCTTTGCGGTAGGTGGTAACCAAAGCCCCACTCCCACAATAGGGGGTCGGTGCGACTGGATGGTCATGGCACTACCGGTGTGACCGGACCCTAAGGCTATAATCAAGGCTGAGTGGCTTGTGTCACGTGTGACTCGGCTCGGTGCTGCGCTGGCAAACTGCGCAACTGTAGGGGACCTGCCACGCAAGCAAACGGTTGCCATGTAGGCACCGGGAACGTCCCTACGTACGTCATGACGTGGCAAGGTTTGGATTATGGAAAAAGGGCGTAAGAGGAAGAGGACGAACGGTGAACTGCCAAGCCCGGAGCTTCCCCCCATCCTGTACTCAGCCTGGCTATGGCGTCCGAGGTCACCGCCTCCTTCTGTCGCGCTCTCTGGCCGTCTCCAAAGCTCAAGCTTCTGCATCCTCCTCCACTTCTCCTGTGACTTCATACGCGGAGCTTTGCGTAGATCGAGGTATCCTCTTTAACTCTCTCTCTGGCCATCAGGGCTTATAAGATTGTGATGTGATGGTGGGGGAGCTTCGAAATGGCAGGGAATTCAAGATCAGTGAGGAAGTGGTAAAGTTCTCTAGATTCCTTTCAGAAGGCAACGCCTGTTGCTCGCCTTCTCAAAATGCCAAGCTGGTAGAAGAAGAGGGAGGAAGGAGAAGAAGAAGAAGAAGAATAACAACAGCTGGAATCAAGATTCTTCCACGGCCAACGAGAGGCCATTTCACGATACGTCCGCCTTGCGCGGCATCCTCCTATGGTCTCTCGACCCTAGCTAGCAGTTCCTATTATCAGCTGAGAAAATAACGGAGATGTTGAAGGGGCCGAAGGGCGGGAGCCTTTCCCGTACTGGTTCCACTGCGTGTTGAGCATTTTTAACAGCTCATTTTTGTTTTCTCTTAGCTGCGCTGTCGTTTACGAATTTGCACTTTGTGTTGATGTAGGAAATCGCTGCGACGAGCCGCCTTTTTGTCAATTGCAGCAGCTAGTCCTTGTAAGCGACTCTTTTCGTCAATTCTGCTGTGTTTCCCCGCAATGTGCACACACACAGCTAGTTCCATTTTGGCCATCCATTGTAATGTCTTTGCTTTCAGTTCACGTTCTTACAGCCTTTACTGTCTCTCGGTCTTATGCATCGGGATCATGAGTTAGATTGTTACGTTCTGCCACAGATATCTGCACTTAGGGTTTACTGTTTATATTCACGTGGAAAGCATTTAGGAAGAATCACATGTAATGTTTATTCTCGGGTATTGAATGTAGCCAGGTAAATGGATACACGCTAGTGATATTCGATGCCCATCGGTTGGCGAGGGTTGACGATGAAGGGAGGCGTGAAAGGAGCACTTGTATAGATACGTAGTAGGCCATTCGGCTTCACAACTGAGGAGAAGCATGCAGCAGGCAGGAGAGGGGGAAGAGGAAAACGGGACGTCTTCTCAGGCTACAGCTGTGGCGGGCCTTCCATGGTGGGGCGGATTAACACAGCAGCCCTTGCAGCCACAGGCAATAAGCGGAGCAGGTGCAGCCACTGTTGTTTCAAGCCCTGTAAAGCCAATCTTTCTTGAGCATCCAAACGGAATACCTTCTGGAGTCAGCGCGCTCAGCTTTGCGCAGGCCCGCCCCCTCCTCCAAAACGCTGCTCCGGTCGTTGTTCAGAGTGCAGCAGATGGGCAGACTTCCTCCGCTTTGGTGCCAACAACCAGGATGCAGTCCCTACCTACAACTAGTAAGCGTGATTTTCCTATCCTTTTACCATTTCGTCATCTACACGTTGGATAAAAACTATCAATGCATTGTCAAATTTGGCCTACGTTTGATATATTGGTATTCTCACGCTTTCTCACGGAATGTACAGTTCACATTACTGTACTGGACAGCTTTTCTATTCGTTTCTAAAAGGAACTTTTGTCCCGTCACTGGCCTTAACGGCTCTATGAAAATACTGGATGTTGTTTGTGCTGTTTTTGGAAGCTTGCACTATGAGACATCAAGCTCTGATTCGGATCGTTGATAATAAGGTCATGTCTTCTTTCTGCATACTTCGACCTTGTCTTGTAGATTCAGCAATAGGTTCATTGTTAACAAATGAATTTTCTTAGGCACTCGAATAATGTTGATTTAGCTTTACAACGGATTGTTATGTAACAAGACTCGAGAGCTTGATAACTTCTTCGTAACACTCAAGCTGGATACACTTGAAAAGTCTCGTAAGTGTTAGCTCAAACGCCGCAGTCTCTCATCTCAGCTCAGTGTTTCTACAAAGTCAAGAACATTCACTGTTTAGGCTTCAATTTAAGTTTCTTTCCTCTTCTGGCTGTTTTCTGTTTGCCTGTCAATCCTCCCGGAAATGCTGCATAGGCCAGACTTCCTTTATTTTGACATCAGACAAATAAACAATTAGATATGCTGGCTTCTGCAGTTCTCTCTGGTTTTTGGTGTGCTAGCCATGGCACATGCAAAGCCGCAATTGGAGACTGTTAGATAAGCTTCCAGCTCCACACATGTGGGTTGGTGAGTTTCTAAAAGTAAAGTTTCAAACTTCGATTATTTGAGCTGTTCCTTAGGCATAAGGCATTGTGATGAGTTGCTTGGTTCTTCTCCGACAGATTGACCGTGTTGACACTTATTTTGCTGTCCAGTTGTGTTCTGAACTTTGTTACTGATGCTTTTCATGTCAGTTTATGATGAAGAGCAGCACCTTCATCCAGCTGCTCCTGCTGTCATTCTGCAACCAACTGGTGATTATCTTCTACCTCACACTCAACTAGAGCTTGGCCATTCAATGGTATGGACACACTTGTCTCATAGTGTCTGGGTGTAGCAAGCTCAAATTTATAGCTTTATTAAGATCGTCAATTACATGATGGCCCAGGCACGCACTGCCTATCCTTATGCAGACCCCTACTATGGGACCATAATGGCTGCTTATGGTGCACAAGCAATGGTGAGTTTCTAGTAAATGAGCACTGCTGTTTTGGAACCTGAGAATCATTCTCATGGAGGGATGGTTCTTTTAGATTCATCCACACGTGGTTGGACTTCAGCAAGCTCGGATGCCACTGCCATCGGAGATGACAGAAGAAGAGCCAGTTTATGTAAATGCTAAGCAATATCATGGCATTTTACGACGTAGGCAATCTCGAGCAAAAGCTGAATCTGAAAACAAGCTTATCAAGGCCAGAAAGGTGCTCATGCAAATTTTCTTCTTTTACCTGGAAGTCATTTAGTTCTTTTGTAAAGACCGGATGTCCGGTTTTATGTTGACTTCAATTTTCCTTGAATTGTTTCCAACTTTAATGAAATATTACGAACTGCATGCCTTTTTGAATTTTGTTCTCAAATATTTGGGTTTTACCTTGTGTTTCTTTCACAGCCTTACTTGCATGAATCACGGCACCTCCATGCAATGAGGAGAGCCCGAGGATGTGGAGGTCGGTTTTTAAATACCAAAAACAAGGATGAATCAAAAAATGTTTCCAACAGTAATGCCTCATCAGATGGTCAGTCTTCTCAGGAGGACACCGCACCTTGTTCACAGGGGGAGAAAGGCATTACAGTTTCTGGAGGGCATGGCATCAATACCATTCAAGGCTTATCGAATCACCTAATGACTGGTGCAATGGTTGGTACAGGCCAGTCTGCTGGCGATGGAAGTGGTTATCACTCTGCAATGGGTGTGCAGAATAGCCATGCTATCATGCCATCGAATGTTGCACAGGCAGCCTATCACAATCAGCATCCGAATCAAGGGTTCCACTCTGTTTTTCATCCTCTAACTGGTGGAAGTACTGATGGTGACGGCAGTCAAGGTGGGGGCATCATGGCTAATGGCTCAAATCAAAGAGCCGTTGCCACTCAGTAATTCTCTCTAACTCCTTCGCCGAGTGTCACTATGGTTTTCTGTGTTACATAGTGATGGTAAGGAAAACACAGTAGTGCTGCATCATTTGCATAGTTTTGGTTTTACTTCAGTCTCTTGCCAGGATGGGAATGGAGCTCTCCGAAGAGAGTTTAGATGAGATTGCCTTGTGTATCATGGCAATCATCATTGTTGGGGTGAAAGTCCCATGCTCCCTTCACCATGTTGGTTAGGACCTGCATAAGATGAAGGGCTTTCTCTGCTTTGGCATTTTGTTTTTCAGGTGTACTTCCCAGTGCCTGGAGATATGCTGAGCAGTGGAAGGCTCAAAATCGAAGGCGTACAACTCTGTGAAGGCAGATTCTGCCTGTCACTGCATGAGTATAGCCTTCACATGGCGTTGAAAAGGCCAGAGGTGGAAGCATCTGCTTTTACTTTGGCCTTGTTTCTGTCATTTGATGTTGACTCAGGCAATTCATTCTTGGCTTTGCTTTCCTGTATTCCCTTGCGGAATACTTGGAGACAAATTATCAACTTTCCTACCTAGAGGTTTCTATAGATATAAAGAACTTGTCAAGGCTGTACGAGGTTTGAACTAGCGTCCAGTGTGAGGTTTGAGGTTTTGAATGGATATGACGACTACTAAGACTGTAGGAGGTTTGAATTAGCATCAGTTTATGAAGTTTGAGGCTTTGAATGGACATATGACAGCGACTAAGATATTGGCTTTGGATAGCCTATGCAAACTTTAAAACATTGTGTGGAAATGTAAATTATTGTGGATTGTAATCCCGTTTTCTACGTCTGCTCCTTTTGTCCTTGACCTGCCAGCTGATCAGACGAATAGTAATCGCTCAATGAATCGACATTTTTGCGTTCAATGTCCTAAGTGAGCTTGGATCCTAAGGTTCGTGCCTTATGATTTTCAGCGGAGTCGTGCAAATTGTATCCAATATTGACGCTGTCTGTCAATGGATTCTGATTTCTGAAGCCTTCAACAGATAACTTTTGGAAAGATATCAACAAGTCTGATTTGCTGGCTGCAAGTTTTTGTCCTAAAACTTGATCGATTGCTACTTTTGGAGTCCAGAATCCCCGGTACGAATTAATGGTTAGGCTTATGTATCTCCTTCCAAGATGATAGAATGCCACATTGCCACTCAAGTAGGCCATTACAAGAAGTTTCACAGCCGCTCGAATATAGGTTGCCTATCTTTCCTATGAAACACACGAAAATTTCCAAGAGACTCCCAAGTTCCACAGCCGCTCAAAGATAGGTTGCGCATCTTTCCTACGAAACATGCGAACATTTTCAAGAGATTTTGCTCCATCTTTGCCTATCTTTCCTATGAAACATGCAACATTTTCAAGAGTTTTGCTCCATCTTTTTTCAGCGCGTGCAATGATGCCAAGGTTGTGTTGATAGTGAAAAAGCTAATCGTTGTAATGCGAAGCTCCATGGGTAGGTTTTCTTTTTCTTCAACTAGCCTCGTAGCAGATTGAGCACGAAGGAAATGTCTCGACGAAATTCATTCTAGCGATACTGAAGGCAGAAAACGGTTTTGATTCGATGGTTATCTTCCTTGTGCAGATCCTGTAAGCTTTTAGGCTGAGAGATTATTGCAGATCTTGAGTCTTACATCGCGGGTAGCTTGCTCACTGCCCACTCTGTTTTTCAGGCTATGGAGCAAAGATAATTGACTCTATAAGAGAAGAGAGTCTGAACTCAATCTATTACATGTAAATTGCACAACACGATCATTACGTTGCCAAGCTCTTCTCGCTATTTCGGTTTGCATGATCTTTGAATGCCCAAAGATTCTTAATCAGTCTTTTTCAAAGTGCACATTTGAAACTATTCATGAATGTTAATTTTGAGTAAAACGGTGAGAATGAAGGCAATCAGGCCTAAAATTTGAAGGTTGGAACACCCTTCAAAGGGGGTTTTGCCCTTCTAGAGAAGGGTGATATATATATTACCCTTCAAAAGAAAGGTAAGAATTTTAGAAAAATAGTTATATGCCCTTCCAAACTCTTTAAAAAGAAAAGGAGAGGCCCTCTAAGACCTTCTAAATGAAAAGTTGGGTAGCCCTTCAAATTTGAGGGCTGAAGGCAATCGTTCTGTTGGAACTTAAGAAGGGCATGTTATCTTGAAATGATTTGGAAGCTACTTGTCACAGCATGTTTTGGATTAACCCTAGTCTTACTTCAGGAGGATGTTGATTGCTATATTGTTTGAGCCTTACTTGAAGTGGAGCTTGACAATTGTTGGCTACATGTGCGAAAGTCCTCTTTTGATACGTGATTTGGATTGTCTTGAAATTTTCCAAGGGGTTTCGTCTAAGTTTTCGTGGGATTAATTTCTATGTTTTGATGGTTGCAAATGTTTGTTTACTTGGTTCCCAAGGTGCTGTTTTTTTTTTTGTTTGGGTTTTATTTTGGGGAGGAAGACATCAAAGCTGAATTAAGAAAAAAAAGCAAAAATACACATTTAGGAGTTTTTATATAGGAAGTCAACCTTGTGATCATGATTCTTAGAAGTTACAAAACATACATCTTATCTATTAGGAGGATTTGGAGCTATTTTGGTTTGAGAAGGTGTAGAGCTCTTTGTTGCATTTTATCAAGTGCTTCATGTAATTCATTGAGGTTTTCCTAGTAGGCTTCTTGCTGATGAAGCTAGATCTCCTTTTTTGTGTGGGCCTTGAGCTTCTTGAATCATGAGTTGACTTTATCTTCCTTTTGTTTATTTTAATTATGTTGTGGTTGATTCTTCTTCCACCATCTTTGGTCTACCTTGATCTTGGTTTCATTGCCTTCACGAGAAACAAAATTCAGAATTAAAAGAGCAAGTGCGATTCACATCTCTCTCCAAAAATTGTTTTATTTTTGCATGTCCACATATGCCAAAGGTATAGGCTTCTAATCCAATTCTAGGTGATAGGGGGGAATTCTATAAATGTCCCCTAGTAGCAATTCTTTCCAAGAAAGGGTGGTTGGGTGAAATGGTAGGATTAGGTAGTACATGCAAGAAATTCAACACATTAGGATTAGCTTTACAATCCAAAAATAGACAAGTTCTCTTCAAATTTGCACCTCGGATATAGCTTATTTCCTATCCCTAGCCTTTTGGCTCTGCTATTAGTTTGAATTGCTTTAAGGAGAATGAGTCTTAAATATAGGAAGCCTTGGGTTGAATGCTTAAGCCCTAGATCATTTGATATCAGTAAGACCATAGGTGAGAATTCCGATTTAGACTCCATTGTCGATTTAGCTTAATGGTTAGTTTATTTGTATTTTCCTTGAGGTTGAGGAGGAAGTAGAGGTTTCTCATTATCCCGACAAAGCCCCCTTGGGTTGAATTCTTGGCTCATTTGGAATGTTTTTCAAAGGTTAGGGCCCCAACAATTAATTTTAATATGAATTAACTAGAGTTCTTAACAAGTTTATGCCAGACCACTTATGGAGCCCATAGTTCCACAAGCTTTCCATCTTCTAAGCCCCTTCTTGGTAATTTTGTAGTCCTTTTGTATATGATTAGCACTAAATCTACCATGGAATATGTTGAGCCCTATGGAATTTGATGCACTCTAGGAAGGTCGGTTCTGAGTTGGGAAAAGCCTCATAAGCTCTTTATAGGGCTGCCAAGCTATTTGCAAGCTTTTAGTGATATTTGAGCAGTCTTAAATTGTGACCTTGCTCTTGCAGAAAGCCACAATTATAGGATCATGGTCTTTCCATTTGGTAAGTTCTTTTAGTTGGAACCTTTTGTAGCTATTTAGGACCAACAGAGCCCAGCCTTCCTTGCATTGCTCTTGGAATTCATTTTGCAGCCAATTTGTCTCCTAGCATCATCATGTTTGGTAGATCTAATCCTCTTGCTTTAGGTTTGGTGTAGTCTTCTCGAGAGACTTTGGGAAATTTTAATTCCTATTGGAGACATTGTAGTTTCTTTTTGACCTTGTTTAGCACCAAGTCCCATCTTTCTTTTAGGCTTACTCCAAAGACCATTGGGATTTCTAACAATCTAAATTGTTTTACCCCTTCATTTAATAGCCTTTGAGGAGGGTGTCTAATTGGAGTTTTAATTCCAATTTTGGTCAGAGCTCAGTATAGACCCTGAGGCTAGACAAAAGACTTTAGTGTAGTTCTAGAAAGAATTAATAGACAAGGGGTCATTATATACTATCCCGTTGGTATCATTAGCAAATCAGTTGAGCACCATATCATAGTTATCATGCAATTTGATCCCTTTCAACCTTCATTGACTTTATTTTTTATTAGCCATCAGAATGTGTCAGTTGAGATTGCAAATAGTAAGGGTGCTAAAGAGCAACCCTGTCTCATAGACCTGTATAGGAGAAATGGAGTTGATAATTCCCCATTTATAGTTATTTTTGCACTTGTATTACCAAATAGGGTGCTAATATGCTTGATGAACCTTGTCAAGTCCCATATCTTGTAATGACCTGAGACCCGTCATAAGCTTTATCAAAATCAATTTTGAAAAACATGAAATCTTGATTTTTCTTTTAAGCATATTCAAATCCCTCCCAAAAGTCCTATAATTGAGTCTACTATATACTTCTCTTTCTTTTTTCTTCTTGATTGAATTAAACAATTCCTTAATTGGTCTATCTACATTCCCTACCCACCTTTCTCTATTGTAGAGACTTATGAGTTGGGATTCTTCTTCCTCAAGTAGTTTGAGATCCTTTTGAATTTAAGAAATTACTATTGTAGGTTTAGATTTTGTTGATCTCCACTTCAAGTTCATGGCTTTTGAGTATTTTTGAAGTCTAGTCTTTTAGCTATTTTCTAGTCTCATTTTTTGGGGTTTTTTTCAATAATTTTTGAGTGATATTAGTAGTTTGATAGCAATTCTTCTTATGCTTATTGATATCTCAGCTTCTCCTATGTCTCCTTTGGTCTCAGATTAGGGAAATCTTTCATGAAATGCCAAGTTTTCATGCATTTAAAGCAAGAATTAGGTAGATTTCAAATATGATAGTGCCTACATTACAATGGTTTTTACCTTCCTTGTTTGAGACCAGAAGGAAGTTAGAAAATCTTTTACTTATGTCCATATTTATTAATACTTGTGGATACCATCTAGGATTGATTAGATTCATTGGTCTTTGTTTTAAAAGCTTTCCTAAGGGCGTTGTTAGGGTTTTAACGAAGGGGAATAGGTTTCCAAGTAGGTTAGTTAGCTCTATTTAGATAGCTACTTTTGAGGGCTTATTAGTCTTGGGGTTAAACTCAAGTGTCCATTTGAACAAAATTTAGTGGAACTTTTTATCATCCATTTCCCTATGCCTAATATATGAAGGACCATGTTTTTAGATTCAAATAGGAAGAAGAAGAGTTATTTGGCATGTAGTTCATCTCAGTGATCTTGCAGTGCAAATACTCCCAATCCAAGCACGCATGAATTCTATGAGGGTATGGGCCCATGGCAGAGACCTACCAACGTCCTCTTTTCAAACTCTTGATTCTATAGATTAAGGCTTACTATTGGCATAGTGATCGAGATAAGGTATTTGTACTCACATGATGGTGTTTCTTATTGACCTAGAGATGATTCATCTCCACTTGAATTAGTTGGTTAGCCTTCTTGGACATTAGGTTACTTAGCTTGAGAACTCTCTTTGTGTCTAGTGGTCGTAGCAGAGTCTTGGCCATTTGTCAGTATAGGGTGGGATTGATCTCCCAATTCAACATTCTTAAGACCTCTTGAGTGAAAGTCTTGAGGTCAAGGTCCCTCTAGCCCTTTCCCCCAGTCTTGGCTCTCTCCATTCTGAGGAATAGTATTCTGATATATATTCTGATTGAGAAGGTTAGTACTTTGGTAAATAGACGAGGTAAATAAAGGATTAAACAAGGACATTAGAGAATTGACAAGTTCTTGATTTTCATTGTGATAGGATGCACTTGTTGTCAACATGATGCTCGTCTGGATAGTTTCAAAAACTAGACTATGTGACCCATCATGCAGCTTGTGGCAATGGACCTTTCCTTCTCTTGAAGGGGAGAGATTGAAAGCCTTTCCCCAACCCTGCTCACTGCTCACCTTTCTTGATAGTGATAGTGTGGGGAGGGGGTTCCTCTACTACTACATGTCGGGTAAGTTGTCCAAACAAGAAAGTTTCTAGACTATTTTAGAATATATAGGGAAATATTTGGAATTTCCCTTGTTCTTATTCAAATCAATGAGGGAGTAGTAGGAATCGATTATTGAACTTATCAATGACTAGGGAAATACACCTATTGATGATGATGATATTGCCAAACCTTTTTCAAGCACCATGTTTACTAGTGATGAGGATGTGGCCAAAACTTTAAACAATCATCTTTCCAATATTATTTGGTTTTAAGTTAGTTTTAGATGGTTCTTACAATAAAAATGATGAAGTGATTTGGGAGCCTATGTGTTAATGTTTAAGTCAAAAAGCACTTCTATTTGTATATTCATTTTAGAAGAGAAAAGCAAAGGAGTAGTTATTTCCTATGTTGGATGTTAGATGTACAACCACTTAACAACAATCTAGATGGGATGGAAATGATGTACATGGTCATCCATTATTGGACCCATCTATCAGTAAAGTAATCATGTTTCATTACCTTGATCATTAGCAAGGATGCAGCCTTAAGACAACAAAACATATCCATTCAAGATGTCTTTGATACTCTCTTGGTAGTAGGTCTTGGATAGATTAATGAAGAGTATGATTCTTTGTCATCTACATCATCTTATATGTAACTATAGATGTTGCACAACAATTGTTCATTAAATGCATTTGGATTATGTAGTGCTAGGAGAGTGGAATCCCATCCAAAGGGGGTTACAAACAAAAAAAGATAGAAAATTGAAATCTCCTTGGCCAAGTAGGATACACGTTGGCATGCTTTTCATTCAATTTTAATGACCATGGTCTTATTGCTTTCTCTTGTGATATGGAGGAATTGATCTCATTAGAAGGTGATATGGAGGAATTGATCTCATTAGAAGAAGCAAAAGAGTGTTGATTGGATGCATGCTATGCATGATGATTACGATCCCACACTTGAGATTGATACATGGGATTTGATGGAGTTGCCTCAAGGTAAAAATGCCTTTGATACTTAGTGGGTTTATAAGTTGAAGAGGAAAGCTGAAGGTAGGATCGATTGCTACAAGGATTGGCTTCTAGCAAAGGGTTATGCTCATTAAGAGGGGATGTGTTATGATGAAATATTTACATAGAATCCATCGAAGGGGACTTGATTAGAATGAGACCTTTATACCTACTTCACTTATGATTGCCTTTTGATCTTTATTAAATTAGACATTTACACCTACTATGCCTATGACTATCTTTTGATCTATTATTGTGTTAAGTGTGCATTGTGGATGTAATGTACGCCAATTGGACATTAAGATTTCCCTTTGTAATTGTAAGGACGACAAAGATTCCATCTTGCTTATTGATTTATATGTGGTTGATTGTTTCTTATTGTGGCATAGTGCCGAATGAATCTACGAAAAATGAGGAGAGACCCAAGAATCCTCTCAAAGAGGTAGTATTTGTAGGTATGGGCCAATTTCTGACACACTGTACTTTCTTTGGGTCAGCTCTAATGCCTGCCTCACTGACAATGTGTCCCAAGTACTCAACCTCAGTCTGCATGACCGAACACTTTGTCTCCTTAGCAAAGAGTCTATGCTGTCTAAGTATATCAAATATCTGCCTCATGTGCATAATGTGAGCTTCCTTTGAGTGACTATAAATGAGGATGTCATCGAAAAATACCAATACAAATTTGAATAAGTAAGGTTGAAGTATTTTGTTCATGAGGCTCTGAAACGTGGCTGGTGCATTAGTCAAGCCAAAGGGCATGACTAAGAAGTGATAGAGCCCACGATTAGTCCTGAATGCAGTCTTTATCTCATCCCCTTCACACATGTGTATCTGATGGTAGCCGGATCTCAAATCAATCTTTGTGAAATACTTAGCTCCCTTCAACTCATCTAACAGGTCATCCACCCTAGGAATAGGGTATCTATTCTTGATAGTGATCTTATTCAGATCTATGTAATCAATGCACATCTTGAAAGTGCCATCTTTCTTTTTGACCAGCAAGACAGGTGATGCAAAAGGGGATGAGCTAGGCTCAATAAATCCCATATCTACTAAATCTTTGACCTGCTTGGCCACTTCTTCTCTTTCACATTTGGACAACCTGTAAGGGGTTTTATTGACCGGCTTGGAGTGGGACTCCAAATCAATGGGATGATCAACCTCTCTCTTGGGAGGTAATGCTGTAGGTAACTGAAACAAGTCACTATACTCCGCAAGTAGAGCCTTAAGGACTGAATTATCATGCATTTTTTAGGACTGATATGCATTTTCCTTGTTTAATTGCAGAACAAAAATCTGGGAGCATTTCTTGAACTCTTTCTTGAGCTGTTTGGCTGTAATAAGCTGAAATTCACTGCTGTTTTTAATTCCCTCAGGTGAACAAGGTGTCTAGAATTGAAAAACTGCATGTACAACAATGAAAAATCCATGGAAATGGTGCCCAAAGTTTTCAGCCAATCGTAGCCCAACACAATGTCTATTGGCCCCATATTGAGTGTAATTAAATCCACTTTAATTTTCAGCAAGCTTAATAGGTACAGCTGGGCATACATGAGTACTAATTTCCTCACTCCCATTGACCACTTGCACCCTCATTGGTTGCTGTAAATCAGAGACAAAACATTTCAGCCTGTCCATGACTGCTCTATTTATGAAACTGTGTGTGCTACCACTATCTACCAAGAAAAATACATATTTCTCGTGAATCTTGCCTTGAAGACGAAGAGTGTTGGGGCTCTTAGATCTTGTCCAAGCATCCAGGGAGATAGTACAAATAGTGGCAGCAGCATGTGAATCATTCTTATCACCTATATTTACATCTACATGATCGTTGGGGTCAAATGGGAAGGTGTCAACCTTAAATAATTCTTCTTGCCCACATTCCTCTTCAACCTCATCATTCTCGGCTGTGATTGCAAAGGCACTTGCATCCTCATGATCTGCATTAGATTCATCAAAGACTAACATGCTATGTACCCTTGCTTTTGCATTCCTATAAGCACATTTAGATGCATGCTCGGCTGTATACTTTTCCCCGCATTTAAAGCAAAGTCCTTTTTCTTTCCTCTCTTTGTAGAGCTCCATCGAGATAGGGCGTTGACCACCAAAAGCTGAAGCATTTTCCCCCTACTGTCCCCTTGTCTATTTTCAGCTCTTCCTTGGTTTGCAGTCCTGAAATTACTGTTTTTCCTAGAGGCATTAAAGGTGGGGTATGTGGGGATCTTCGGGGTGCTGAATGGCATATTTCCACCACCATAACCTGCTCCAAACTGCCCGGGTCTTACAACACTTCTTTGCTGCCCAAAATGTGACTGCATAGGTCCTCTTTGCTGCCCAAACAGTGGCTGAGTCACCCCTCTTTGCTGTCCATGCTGAAATGAAGCGTCTCGACGGTACTTACAAGAGTACCTCTTAGCCAACTCAATAGCTTTGAACAAATCTGATGGGCTTTGGGCTGAAACATCAGCCGAGAGTTGGGGATCCAAACCATAAATGTACTTGTGGAGCTTTGCATCATCACTAATGGACTCAACATACATTGTGAGATTGAGGAATTGGTTTGTGTCGTCACGCACCATCATCCCATGTTGCTCTAATCCATATCATTGCCTTGCAAGCTTCTCCTTCTCAACCGGAGATAAAAAGACTTGAATCATAAGGGCTTTGAATGTATCCCAAGTGTCAATAAGCTGCTAATTTTCCCTCTTTATGTACCGCCACCACCACGTGTGGGCAAAGCCCTCCAAGTGTATCGTGGCAAAGTGTATTTTTTGATCATCATTTCTTGGCATTATGTCAAAGTATTCTTCACGCTTCGAGAGCCATTCTTCTAATTCAACCGGCGAGGACGACTGGCCATTGAACTTTGAGAAAATGATATTGTCTCTCAACTCCCTTTCATGGTTGGGGGGCTGTCTCATATACCCAAAGTGGGGATGATCCATTGGGCTTCCAAGAAATGACCCATTGTTTGAGTGATTCCTTCCAAAAGATGGCTGAGCACGCATAGGTTTATCGGGCTTTTTCTCACCCGAAATATACATGGTAGACATTTATTAATTAAACACCCAGCATGAGATTCATTTTAGGAATGGAAATTTTGGGCTTTTCATGAAGTGCATGGAATTAGAATGGGGAATATGGATAGAGAGCTTACCGGCAGTGACTCACTGCATACTCACCCTTATACAATGGATTTCTTAATCAATTCTTGGCTCAACCAATTCACAAGAAGCCAAACCGGTTATGGGTAAGCAAAATATAATCTCAATGAAGCTTCAACATGAATAAAATCCATTCCAATGCCATAAGATCAAATGAGAATGACTGAGATTAATATTGAGCATGCATACAATGTTTGGGACTCCTATTACCTACTTGGACTCATGCATCCTCTCAAAAAAGTGGATAGGATTCAACAAGAGGCTTAATGGGAGAGAATGAAAGCCAAGAATCGGTTACCTTGAGTTGTTTGATGAAGAAGGCAGCCACTAATGCCAGTTCAGTCCTTCATGAGAGCTCCAATTTGATCCCGCATGCTCCATAGCTCCAAAATGGTTGTGCTCCGTCAAGAAAGGATCAAGTCAAGCTTGGGGAAGAATGATTCTTCCATGGGGAAAGGGCATTGCTTGCATAGTCTGATCAAGGGAGGATTCCTTCCAAATGGGCACTCCATAATGCCTTCTTGCTTCCAAGAAGCCTTCAAATCTTGAGGATGAGCTCCAATGTGGCTGTAACTTGGGGATAGGATGGCTCAGGACCTTCCCATGAAGAGCTCTTGCTGAAATTGAAGCTCTACTTCCATAGCCATGGCTGCCCACAAGTGCATGTCTTCAAATCTTGCTTCTAATCTTCTTCTTGTGCTTTTTGATGGCCAAATCTTGAGCTAGGGTTGAAGAGGGGACTCCCGGGACCAAGCAAAGACCAAAATCTTCAAGATTTTTGAGCTTGATGCCAAGATTTCATGGCTGCCATGGACTGCACATGATTAGGGTTTGTTGAGGTGGAAGAGGAGTCCAAGAAGCTGAGAAAGAAGGCTTCAATCTTGCCCAGGGGACCCGCAATAAGCTGGGAGTGAGAGCCAAGAAGGAGAGGGCTGGGGTGCTGTCAAATAGACCAGGAAGCAGCCCGCGTTTTGCACCGGATTTGACGGGGCTGCTCCTAGGGGTTGGAGATGGTCACCACAGCTTAACCACTGCTTGGTTTGTTGCTCTTGAGCTTTAGAAATGAAAGGGAGAGGGCTGACACTTCATGGAAGAGAGGGGAGCAAGATTTGGGCGTGATTTCCTCCATGGAAGCTTGCAAGAAGCTTGAGAAATGAGGAGAGAAAAGACCCTCCCTGAAAAATAACCCCAGCTAGACTTTCTTCTAACTCCTGTGACCACGGTTAGTAAGAGTTTACCTTCAAAATGGGCCAAAAATGACCCACGAGCTGCCAAAGTTGGTCTTCCTTCCTCCAAACTTGGTCCAAGCCGCCATTAATGCTCCTGCCTACAGTCCTTGTGGTCCAAAAATCTTTGGGAACTCCCCTATTGCTCCATGTACTTGTGTACCTGTGACTCAAAATTCCATGTGACTAGAAAGTTGTAATTGGGTAAAATGAGGGACTAACTGGGACCAAGAACCTAGGCTCTGATGCCAATTGTCAAAGAGAGGAACTGGGAGAGAGAAAGAGGAGAGAGAAGAATGCAAAGAAGAAGAAGAAGAGCATAAGAGAGAGAAAGACAGTTATGAGGAGAGAGAAAGACTAGAAATAGAGAGAGAAAGACTAGAAGATAGGGAAGGAAGACATGGAAGCTTGGAGAGCAAGGTGAACGAGAAAGAAGACTTGTATATTTATCTGATAATGAAAAATTAAGTCTCTCTCACCTTATATACTAGCCAGTGTAGCTAGTATTTTCCCGTTATTAAATCCCCCTCTCTTACATGCAAGCTAACTAATTGATGCTATAACTAAATTATTGACTATGGCTACTTCACCCTAACTACTAACACTTCACAATAAATGATTATCTATAATAACTAGCTTACATAAGAGGTTCTTACTTTACTAAAATGTTATAGTCAACTAAGTTGAGCTATTAGTAAACTATTGACTACAAATGATGTATAAATGCGCTTATATTGACTACATTAAACAATGCAAGCTATTATACTATTACACAATGCATGGCGTTGATGCATACTATTGACTTTAACTACAAGATTGACAGTAACCACAACCAAAGTCTAAGTATAAAGATACTACTCTTGACTCTATTAAACAATGTGAACTAGTATGCTGTTACGCAATGCAAGCTAATACATACAATTGACTATATATAAATATTGTAACTTAACCTATTAAGTTAATAGCTTTAGTATCATGTGTTATTAATATTTATTTTATAATATTAACAATATTACTTAAAAAATTAATTAATTTATTAGTAATAACAAGTAAATTATTTGACTAATGGTACAAACTATATCATACTTATGGTTACATCCTTACGATCGTATCATAATTATGTGTGATATAAATGAATTAATAAACTATATTGAATAAATAATCTTATTAACCATAATAATTAAAATAAATAATTGTGTATACAAACTTATGGTTGTACACTTACATGCATATATCAATCATATTGGCTCATTACCATTACCATCTATAATTAATTAATTAATTAATCAATTAATTATTAAGTAATATAATTAAATTTCTTTGCAACCATTTCACAATCGTCTTAATTTTTCCAACTCACAACCATATTTGTTTGAAGGTCATCTCAACTCTAACTAATTAACAAAACTATCCAATCCAATATATCTATTTTAATGCTACTAATCGGATGTAATGGAATAAATTTATGCTTTAAAATTATGTTTTGAAGATCATCATGTCACCCCTTCAATTCATCGTTCCCACCCTTCACTTGCACACTCACACCCTTTTAAATAACGAATCCCTTTTCTTGTATTCAATTTTTACACTTTTAGCTAATGATGGTTTTTAAAGATTTTTTTCCTAAATTTTTAGTTGAATATTTTACAATTATTCATCACCAATTAAGAATAACCCATTTATAAGCATGAATCAAATTTCCTTCAATCCACATCTAATATGTCCACATTTAAGCATGTAGTAATTATATAGTTGGTGCATAGATCGGATGCTGTATACGTACTTAGTGAGCGCCGGAAGGTCCCCAAGAACAAAAGAACTCTACTTTTGCACAAAAAACAAGAGAGAAGACTTGCATGCCATAAAGCAAAAGACTAATTGGGTACAATCTCCCCCCATGCCTTGTGTGAGTGCTCCACAAAGCATGTATTTGATATATTATTCATCTCTAAGCTCAAAAAATAGCCCAAATTTACAATTAGCACGCTTTAGCTTTTGTGTTTGCTTTTGTTCAACTAAAGAATAAAGCGGTTGGGCACCCAAAGAGTCGGGCTGTGCCCAAATACAATGTCCAATAACAAATATTTAAATCGTGCGTCCACGAGCATACAAAATAATAAACAAATGTCAAGCACTTCAATAAATAAGCGCGTCAAAATAAATATTGGTGCCACGCCTAAGATGTGCGCCCATCAAAATGATAATTTCTTCTAAATAACTTGAATACACGCTATCGCCTAGTGCTTCCCAACGCCACCGCTGCCTACTCTACACATCAACTGAAGCATTCACAATTGTTAGAAAATAATAAAAATTAAACCGACAAAAGTAAATATCTAGCAGTCTTCAGCTACAAAATAAATAAATTGGTTAGAACTCAATCCTAACCTTAATTTATTACGAGTGCGCACTCTAAACTCATAAACGTCCATTAATTTAAATATGTATTTTGTGGAATCATCCGCTATGGAATCGCCCACTTGCACATTAAATTAACAAGACGTTCGAAAAAGATAGGTGTCCCCATCAACTTTTCGCACAAGGAATCCACCTTGTGTATGAGCCCCAGCAACAAATATAATTTTATGGAATCCACTGCAAAACCTCACGGAATCCACCATGGAATATGCCGCTTGGCATCATACCCCTGGGGTGGGATATCAATTTTCCTCAATCGCTATTAGCTCAATGTGGAGCCAACAGTGAGGGGTAAGCACTTAGGTCTCAAGCGTGCATCCATTGGACCTCTTCAACAGGATGATTTTTAAACTTAACCAAATATCTAGAATATCTACGACCAGTTTTAGTGGTCATAAAGTCAGTATCTAGAATAGTTTCAGGTTCAAGGATTTCAGTTTCTTCTTCTAATAAAGGAGGGTTTTCATAGACAGGATGTACAGATAATTGGCCTCTAAAAGGTCGTAATAAACTGATATGAAAAGTGTTGTGGATTTTCCAGTGTTGTGGTAATTCTAGTTTAAATGCATTGTCATTGATTTTGTGAATGATCTTGAAAGGTCCATAAAATCTAGGAGGTAACTTTACAACAGGGTGTTTGTCAACACTTTGTAATCTTCGCTTTTTAATGCATACCAAATATAATCATCAAATTTGAAACTCATAGCTTTTCTTTTCTTGTTAGCTTGTTTTGTATATGATTGCTGGGCTTTTGCAATCATATCTTTAACTTCATAAAAAATAGTAGCACGCATGTTAGCAAAATCATCAACAGTTTGAACTTTGTTTGACAATGATGTAACTGGTGTAGATAATCTATATCCATAAATGATTTCAAATGGTGCTTTCTATGTAGCTGTATGTGGTGTGTTATTGTATGTAAACTGAAGTAAATGTAAATGTGTATCCCATGTTTGTGGTTTTGAAATTGTGTATGCATGCAAAAGATCTAAAATTGTACTATTAGTTGCTTTTGTTTGCCTATTTGTTTCAGGATGAAATGCAGATGCAAAATCAATCTTTGTTCCTAAATTAGCAAACAAAGTAATCCAAAAATTATTGTAGAATCTAGAATCACGGTCAGAAATAATAACTTTTGGCAAACCATGATTAGTGAAAATAGTTTAAAAAAATAATTGAGCAGTTTGAGATGCAATTAACGTTTTCTTGCATGGAATGAAATATGCTTGTTTGCTAAACCTATCTACAATAGTCCAAATCATATCATGATTAGCTTTAGTGTTAGGCAAACCATTGATAAAATCCATTGAAATTTGTTCCCATGGTCGGTCTGAAATTGGTAAAGGCATTAATAAACCATATTGTTTACCATGGTGTCATTTAACTCTTTGGAAAATTAAACATTCAGATACAAAGTTACATACATCAGATTCTATGTGTGGTCAATAAAAATCTTCAATCAGTGTACACAAAGTAGAAATAATTTCTCTATGGCCTTGATATGGGAGACAATGAATTTCATGCAAGACAAATAATCGAAATGGAACAGTTACACATAATCTTTTTTCATAGAACATAAATCCATCAGCGTAAGACAATGAATCAATTGGAATCCAGTTATTTGCAACTAAATTATTCCAATTAGCTTGAAAACTAGGATCTTGGTCATATGTATCTTTCATAGGGAGAAGAGAATCAAAAGATATCACAGAGATATTATGAACAGTCAGTTTTCTACTTAAAGCATCGGCAGCAACATTCTCTTTTCCGGGTTGATATTGTATGAGTGGATGAAAACTTTGAATAAAAGTAGCCCATTTAATGTGTCGGTCAGATATTTGTGGTTGACTAAAGAGATGTTTAATACTTTGTTGGTCAGTTTTGATCATGAATTCAGATCCAATTAAATAGTGTTTCCATTGACGTAAAGCTTGCACTATAGCTAGCAATTCCTTATCATAGGTAGAATACTTAAAGTGTTCAGAGGGTTTAAGTTTGCAGCTAGAGTAGGCTATGGGATGGGAATCTTACATAAGGACTGCTCCTATTCTAGATCCACTAGCGTCAGTGACTACTAGGAAAAATGGTCTATTAAAGTCAGGTAATTGCAATACAGGAGCATGAGTTAAAGCATGTTTTAGTAAATCAAAGGACTTTTGTTGATTGTTGGACCAATGATACACAATGCCTTTCTTTAATAATTTTGTCAAAGGTAATATAAGCAATGAAAAATTTCTCACAAATTTTTTGTAAAAGCTAGCAAGACCTAAGAAAGAACGTAATTCGTGCACATCTGAATTTTTGATTAATTTTTGTTATTTTTGAGGTCTAAATGATTGATTTTTGATGGATTTAGAGTAATGTATAGTTGTTAATGGAAGTGTTTGAGAGTGTTTTGGATGATATTGATTATGTTTTGGAAGTTCATGATGATTTTTAGTAGAAATATGAAGCTCTGTGAAGTTCTGATAGGTTCTGTTGAAGTTCTGATACCTTCTGTATAGCTTCTGTTTTGTTCTGATTTTCTTTTGTATGAAGCATGGATTGATGATTGATGAAGATTGAGATCTTTTGAAAGCTTATCGAATGGTTTTTGATAGTTTGGAATGGTTTTAGTATGAGTTATGAGGATTTAATGTTCTCTGATGACCTTCTGTAACCCTCTATAAACCTTCTGTAGAGCCTCTGTCTCTGTTCTGTCTCTACTCTGTTCCTGTTCTGTGCTATTCTGTAGATCTTCTGTAAGTGTTCTGTAGAATGTATGTGTGACTTTGGAAAATTTTCCTAACTTTTGGAAAGTATGAATCTAAGTTCAAAAGAGCTAAAACAAATGAAAGAAGCAGCTGCTGAAGACTGAAGAGAAGATTGGAGTGACAGTGACAGTAGTGAGCTATGAAGAGACAATGTAGTGGCTCTGATGCCTCTTCGCATCAGACATACCTCTTGGGAGGTGCATCCACGACCTAAGAAGGATTATTGAGAGTTATTATTGAGTATTGTAGTGAGGAGATGATGTGTGCGTCACCGTGAGATAGATTCGTACAAAGCCCATGCACATGGGTGTGCTTATGCGACTTTATCTACAGGTACAGGATAAGCCAAGCAGAAGGAAGGGAAGAGGAAGAAGTTGGAGTCATCTTTCAACTCTACTACCACTTTTGTGGGGAAGCATCATAGTAGCTAGGAGTTTGGGAGGGTAGAACCAAGAGCCAATGGACTTCTGGTCACCCATGATACATTTCTTTGTGTTGCCCCGAGAAGTATTTTATCTCACACTTTTCGCCGAGATGTTATTAACAGAAATAGAGTATCCTTCCAAGGTTAGGCTTAATTGTCGTAAGTTGTAGAATTCATTCATCTTGATTGATTCAAAAGATGGGGGAAGATAGCATCCATTCACAGCATCTTTGATCTTCTTCCAAGTTTGGGAAGCTTCTGTTAATCCTTTATCTCGGAAAAACTATTTCCACCAAATCTTAGCTTCACTAGTAAGACAAAGACAAGCAGTCATGGACTGATTTGCAGCACTAGTTTCAATGGCTAGGAAATAGTCATCCAAAGCCCCAATCCACGCTTCTGCATCTTTCTCCACCTTGGGTCCTTCACCACTAAACCTAGGTGTTGGTCTTTGCTTGAGAAGAAACTTCTTCTCTTAGAGTTCCTTGTATATTTCATCAATTCCCACTAGTTTGGTGACGCGCCTCATGACACTCCCATGGCGTCCACGCCTTCCCCATTGCAGTCCTAACCCCCGTTGCTTCTCACCACTGCAAATTTTTTACCTCGCCCCGCACTTATGCGCGGGCGGAGGGGGGACTTCATTGTTTTTTAAAAAATTTATCTTCATTTTTTTCCTTTTTTCATTAAAAAAAAAACAAAACAAAACACCCCTAATTTCAAAAAAAAAAACCAAACTTCCCCCCCAAATGGTTTTCCCTCCCCTTCCCTTCTCCTCTTTCTCTCTCATTTCCTTGTCTCTCTCCCTCTCTTTCTCTCTCCCCTTCTTCTCCTCCTGCTTCTTAACTCGCCACCCCTTTCTTCCATACTGATCCTCATATGGTTTGGCTTTACGGCCCACCAAATTGGTTGTTCACACAAAAGAGAGAAAGTCAGAGATAGCCAATTCTATCAAAACAGTGTATCTGTATATGAGAGATTTAGAGAGAAAACTATGAAGACATTGAAGATGAATACTATGTAAGTAATTTCCATTAAAAAATGGTGTATTCTTTTATGTTCCTTGTTCTATTGATGGATTCTATGAAGAAAATGAAGATTATGGTTGATTCTATCAAATCCGTGGGAGTTATCTACTATGATGTTGCGTGAAGATTTGCTGTTTTCTTTGTTTTGGTCATCAAAAAAATTAAATAAAAGCTTATTGATGTTACAAGATAGATTTTCTTGTAGTAGAATCCCTTTTTCCTTGGTATTCCTCTTGGGGCTCCATGTTTTTGGTGCACAGCCCGGGAAACTTGCCATCAACAAGCATTAGAAGAGGCTGAAAATGAAAGAAATGGCATTGCCAAGAAAAGAAGAATTCAATGGATGCTTGTAAAGTTCCTTCTTCCATTGAAGTGTTGGAGATCCTCATTGCCAAAGCCACTTTTCACAAGTTCATCCCACAATGGCAGAAATATATTACCATCATGATGCAAGCTCTATGCAGTGGATAGTTTCCTCTTCCTATTGAAGCAACAGAAACTTGCATCTTGGTGGCAAATTTTTTGGGAACAAACTGAAGGGCAGAAGCAGAGAGAATGACTATCCATGGAAGATTTGGTATTCATTGAGAAGTTTCCAGACATCATCAAGTGGGATATCGTGAAGAAGCTTCAGGAGTCGTGGTCTGTGGAGGTTCAGGAAAATAAGAAGGAAAAGAGTTGGGATTTGTTCGTGGATGCTCAACAGCAAGATACGTGGGATACTTGGTACACTGATAATCTTCTATTTGTCCAATTAGCAACCCACTAGAAGTTGGTAGACAAAGTGTTTTTCACAATATATACTGTTGAAACCCTCAGAAGTTGGCATTATTATAATGATGGCACAACAACGATCCTAAGAAGAATGAGTTTTGATACTTTCAAAATGGAATATCTCCCTCTCTGTAGTGGTTTGAAAGCCAAATTCAGAGATTTTGAAAAGAAGGAAGTAGAGGAGATGTTGGCCAGAGAATCCCCCGGAGACTGAAACCCCTCTCTGATTCTATTCTGTTGAGTAGTGAACAACTGGTTGGAGACAAAACCCTGATGAATGATGCAATCAAGAGGCAAGCGTTAGAACGAGTCCAGAGGTATGTAAGAAGAGAGAAGGCAAGAATCAAGCCTGAGAACGAGCTTGCAGCAGAAGCCTCCTTTGACGCCCTAAAAGCACTCTTTACAGAAGTCCCCATGGCAACTCAAGGTCCCCTTCCTAGTCAGATTCGTTCTGGAAATATTGATGACAGGCCAACAAATGTAGTCCCATTGCCAATTTTTAAGGGAGAGTACAATGAAGACCCTGATCTTCATGTAGCAGAATTTATGGTAGCATGTGTGGCTAACAATGCCAGAACCCTTGAGCATTGGTTAGCAATATTCCTTGCCACTTTCAAGGCGGGGCGTTTCAGTGGTGTGAGAGACAAGCAGCAGGAACTTTTGGCACTTGGGACGACCTGAAGTTGGCCTTCCTCACTAAATTCAGGCGTGAAGGTTTTGAAGAGAGGATGCGAGAGGAGTTCATGAACCTAACTCAGTCCTCTGGAGAAAGAGTAGAAGCTTATGTCTCGCGAATGGAATCCATCCTGAAGAGATGGACTAACCATCATTTGGACAAAGGTATTCAGAAAGGAGTGTTCCTTAGAGGCCTACAACCAAAAGTTCGCAAGTTTGTGGAATTGAGAAGACTAGTCAATCCGCAAGCTGCAGTGAAAGGTGCAAGATTGTATGACGAAGTTGAAGCAAGGTTGTCAATGACTCCAGGAAGAGGAGTCTTACCTCCTCCCATGCCAGGAATGGTATACCCACCAAATGCAATCCCAGGGACAGTTTCCTACCCCTATCCCTAGATGCAAATAGTGCCGTAGTATAATGCACCTAATCCACTGTGGTCGCCACAGACGACAGTGCCTCAAATGATGGTTCAACCACAACAACAATGGCCTTAAACAGTTCCTCCAATGGCTATTCAACAACAGTGGAACCCTACCAACTGGAATCAACAATCCCAAGTCTCAGCAGGAGCTCTAAATCAGAACCAGAATAGAGGACCCTCTGGATCAACCCAACCAATGTATACAGTAATTATGGAAGCTTCCCAAAACACTACTACAGGCACTTTAGGAGGTGAAAATATGAAGGACTACTTATCCAACTCAGTTGCAAGTATCAAGAAGAGCTTATGGATGTGATTACAGAGCAGCTACTACAGACGCTGAAGGTGAATACCGCCAATATATCCACCCCTACATGAGCTGGGAGAGATGTGATGTGTTCTAATACATGGTGCGGAAAGTGTCATTAAGTAGGACATTTAGCCACTAAATGTACCCAAAAACCAACCATTCCTGGAGCCTTTTGTTCCTACTGTTTGAGGAAGAACCATACAGAGGATATTTGCTCTCTGAAAGAGATGCACGAATGAAGACAGAAGGATGAAAATGCAAGATTCAACTTGCTAGAATCCAAAATGACAACACAAGATATTGGACCAAAGCCTAGGGATTTTGGTCCTAATTTCGGTCCAAGGAGGTTTCCCTCTCAAGGTTAGAGAGGACGACAGTCTGGCGATGGTCAGAGATCAGAGGTGGAATGTTATAGGTGTGGAGAAAAGGGTCATATCACCCCGAATCATCCAAACCCTAGACGATCTGTGGATTACAAGCCCTTATGCAGCCGATGCAAAGGAGAAGGCCACACTACAAAGGACTGTTCAAGTCCAGCCCCTGTAAAGGCCAATGGCACTGATAGCCAACAGAAGGTACAAGAGCCTGCCTCCAATTTGGTAGAGTTGGAAGTTGCCGCTATCACACGTGCCAAGAAGAAGAAACTAGTTGTTCAGCATGAAAATAATTCTCCTGCTAAAACTATGAAGTTCAACTTATCAACAGAGGGACAGAGCAATACAGGACAGAACAATGCAATACAGAGCACTGCAGTGCCATAGAGAGTCATAGAGACAGTCCCAGAAACAGGACCAGAGGTCCATGAGATAGATGATAGAGAAGCATGTCCAAAAACACAGGAAATGTTGATGCTGCCATTGCTAGAAGAAAAAGGAAAGATGAAAATGGGTGTAGCCCCATTCCCCAACATGCTAGAGAAGTCTGTGGATCCTATCAAAGATTATGACTTGGTCAAAGACCTAGACACCTTTAAACCAAACCTAACATTTCGACAGTAGTTGATGCTGTCTCCTAGCTGCCGAAAGAAATTCAAAAGCATCTTGACAAGAAGTCGTGGACTAAGGATTGTTCCTTCAACAGTGACCAAGACTAATAAGGCCCCGGAGCTTGTAAAAGAAGTAGATGTGGCTAACACATTCCTAGATCCTGGAATCCCAGAGATTAGTATATGGATAGAAGGATGCTTTATTTTAGATGCATTGATTGATGGAGGCTCATCAGTAAACATAATGATGGATGTGACAATGAAGGACTTAGGGTTGCAAGGAATTCAATCTACACAGTGGCTTATCAGATTGGCAGACCAAAGCAAAATTAAACTGTTGGGCATCCTCCCATACGTAAAAACAACCTTTGTAGGAAAAGATTACTGGCTGACCTATCTGGTGGTTAAACCAAATTCTTATGGGACCTCATACCCTCTGTTGTTGGGAAGACCTTGACTTTTTGAAGCGAGAGCTCAGACGGGGACCGGTTCAAAGGAACCCTAACCCTAGGCAGAGGACCCAAGAAAGTGGTGTTGAAGTTGTATGGATCTCAAAAAGGCAATGGATCCACATCCATCAAAGTCATAACTGACTCCTCCAATGAGGTAATAGATGGTACATTAGGAGACGAAGAGGCTATTAAACATATATTTTCCAAGAAAACAGAGGCACAGTCCCTAACAGTGGGCACTGTAAGCCAACTACCAAGGGAAGCAAAGTCCTTGTCCATGGGAGAATACCTCCTGCCTCAACTAGAATTGACTTATGAAATCACCTCTGATAGTGAAATAGAAGCATGGAATGTACTATTCTCCCTGTTACATGGCAATCACAGAACAATAACAAAGACAAAGCCAGAGACAGAAGTAGAAGTAGAAGTAGACATAGAGGCAGAAGATTTGTTCTTCTCCTCTACAGAGCCTCTATAGAAGCAAAGACAGAGCCTCCAGAGCAAGAGGATGAAAATGATAAGGAAGAAAATGAAGCAGGTTATGAAAGTGCAGTTGAAGAATATCCTCTGATAGCGGACAATCTTATTGATGGCCCTACAAAGATCTCAGAGGAGGCCGAAAATATCGGGGTGTTGGAAGTGTTGGAAGGAATGACCATGGTTCCATTTGGGTTGACCAATGGACCACAAAGTATGCAAAATTTGCATAAGCAATGGATCAAAGGCACAAAAATTAAGTTCACCAGTGGCTTCTGTCGCCCTGACCGTTTAGTACAAAGAAAATATGATGATGATTTCCCTTGTCAACAAAAGCCAAAGCTATCAGAGCCACGACTTCTAGAAGGTCCGTGCTATGTGACATTTCTAGACGCATCCTCTGAAGATGAATCCCTAAGTCCAGAAGAAATCACCACTCACACAGAAGCAAACAAATCTCTGATACCCTTCCAGCAATCTCAACAAACAAATGAGTCATTTGTTCAGAAGGAGGACACTGGTTCTAGTGGAACATCAGACAATGACATTACTCCCTTGAAAGAGTTAGACCTCTATCCAAAAGCAATCCGTGGGACATTTATCTGCGAAGTGGAAGGTGAAAGGCAAGTGACATTCTTGGATACTGATGCTATTGAATGTTACTTAAAAGTGGGTCTCAATCTTCCCGAAGAAGAGCTACTGGTCCTGCGAGACTTATTAAAGGAGAACTTAGACGTGTTTGCTTGGTCATATAAAGATCTAAAGGGGATTGATCCCACAATATGCCAACATCACATTGACCTAAAGCCTGATGCCAAACATGTAAGTGGAGCACCAAGAGGAACACCAAGGAAAAGGGAATTCTCTTGCAAGAAAATCTATCTTGTAACATCAACAAGCTTTTATTTCATTCTTTTGATAATCAAAACAAAGAAAACAACAATTCTTCACGCAGCATCATAGTAGATTTCTTCCACGGATTTGGTAGAATCAACCATAATCTTCAACATCTTCATAAAATTCTTCAATAGAACAAAGAATACAAAGGAATACACCATCTTTGAATGGAAATCAATCACATATTATTCTTCTTCAATGTCTCCATAGTTCTCTCTCTCAATCTCTCATATACAGTTACACTGTTTTGATAGAATTGACTATCTCTGGCTCTCTCTCTCTCTCCCCCTATCAACAATAGATCATCTCCTCACTACAATACTCTCATAATAACTCTCAATAATCCTTTTTAGGTCTGATATGAAGAGTCACCAGAGCCACTACAGTGTCTTTTCACAGCTCACTACTATCACTGTTACTCAGTCTTCCCTTCAGTCTTCAGTAGTGGAAGAAAGGTCTAAAGAACAGTTACAGTACAGTACTAGAACAACTACAGTACAGTTACAATACAGAGACAGAGCAGAGAAAAAGGCTCTATAGAAGGTCATCAAAACCTCATAACTCATACTCAAACCATTCCAAACTATCAAAAACTATTCAATAATATTTCAAAAGATCTCAATCTTCATCAATCACATCAATCCATGTTTCATACAAAAGACAATCAGAACAAAACAGAAGCTATACAGAACCAATCAGAACCTATCAGAACATCGCAGAGCTTCATATCTCCACTAAAAATCATCATGAATTTCCAAAACATAATCAATATCATCCAAAACACTCTCAAATGCTTCCATTAACAACCATACATCACTCTAAATCCATAAAAAATCAATCATTCAAACCTCAAAAATAACAAAAATCAGTAAAAAATTCAATCTTTTTTCACTCTCAACATATCCCCACACTTAGAAAGGAAGCGTCCTCGCGACCTAAGGAAAATAAGAATATAAGTTTACTAAAGAGCTCAATTTTATTTTCCATAGGATCTTCAATAATCTCTCCAAAACACGACCCCAACTTATCACTTGTATCTGATAGAAAATACTACTAAAGGAAAACTTCCATTATTCATTAACTCATCTGATTAATCATTTAAAAACCATAACAAATTTGTAAAGGATATAAGAGGTTTTTCTTCAGCTTTCCACCATAGGCTTTTCATCCACCATCAATCTTTTGAAAAGAGCTCTAGAACAGATTATTCTCATTCTTTTGATCATCAAAACAAAGAAAACATCAATTCTTCACGCAGCACCATAGTAGATTTCTCACACGGATTTGATAGAATCAACCATAATCTTCAACATCTTCATAAAATTATTTAATAGAACAAAGAACACAAAGTAATACACCATCTTTGAATGGAAATCAATCACATATTATTCTTCTTCAATGTCTCCATAGTTCTCTCTCAATCTCTCATATACAGTTACACTATTTTGATAGAATTGACTATCTCTGGCTCTCTCTCTCTCCCCCTATCAATAATAGATAATCTCCTCACTACAATACTCTCATAATAACTCTCAATAATTCTTCTTAGGTCTTGGATGCACCTCCCAAGAGGTATGTCTGATATGAAGAGTCACCAGAGCCACTACAGTGTCTTTTCATAGCTTCTTCTACTTGTTTTAGCTCTTTTGAACTTAGATTCATCCTTTCCAAAGGTTATAAAACTCCCAAATTCACACATACTTTCTAGAAAACATTTACAGAAGGTCTAAAGAACACTTACAGTACAGTACCAGAATAGCTACAATACAGTTACAGTACAGAGACAGAGCAGAGACAGAGGCTCTACAAAAGGTCATCAGAGGCTCTACAGAAGGTTACAGAAGGTCATCAAAGCCTCATAAGTCATACTCAAACCATTCCAAACTATCAAAAACTATTCAATAAGCTTTCAAAAGATCTCAATATTCATCAATCATCAATCCATGTTTCATACAGAAGACAATCAGAACAAAACAGAAGCTATACAGAACCAATTAGAACCTATCAGAACATCGCAGAGCTTCATATCTCCACTAAAAATCATCATGAATTTCCAAAACATAATCAATATCATCCAAAACACTCTCAAATACTTCCATTAACAACCATACATCACTCTAAATCAATCAAAAATCAATCATTCAGACCTCAAAAACAACAAAAATCAGTCAAAAATTCAATCTTTTTCCACTCTCAACGTATCTCCACACTTAGAAAGAAAGCGTCCTCGCGACCTAAGGAAAATAAGAATATAAGTTCACTAAAGAGATCAATTTTATTTTCCATAGGATCTTCAATAATCTCTCCAAAACACGACCCCAACTTATCACCTGTATCTAATAGAAAATACTACTAAAGGAAAACTTCCATTATTCATTAACTCGCCTGATTAATCATTTAAAAACCATAACAAATTTGTAAAGGATATAAGAGTTTTTTCTTCAGCTTTCCACCATAGGCTTTCCATCCACCATCAATCTTTTGAAAAGAGCTCTCGAACAGATTATTCGCAATCAGCACGAACTCATCACATACAATTATTACAATATACACAAACACTAACACAACCATCTGAATGATACCTCCAAAAAGAGATATATATCATTAAGAATCATCCAAGATACATTGTAAAGGCATCAATGAAGATGATCCCTTTTGAAGGCTTGGTGGTTTCGAAAGCGATCCATGGAGAATGATTCATCTACAAATGTCTTTGGGGGATTTTGAAAGAACTGCAAGCAACACATTCTTTCTAGCAAAACAAGGTATCTGCTAGATACACATAGGGCATGAAAATACAGGACATCCAACTGGTGGAAGTCAATATTCACATTGACATTCATACAAGGTTTTGGAATGGCCTTTTGATCATTATGGGAATGCCTATGCATGTATGCTAGATGACAAGCAAAATGAGTTGTCAATCTCACCGAAGGATCTAGAGATTGTGAATATTGGTGAGCAAAATGAAGGTAGTTCTGGTATGCTTGACTGGCAGTTGTCCAATCTCCTGGAATTATGGGCCAGTTTATCTGAGGTCATGTAAGAGAATCAGTCAAGGTCCATCCTCTTCTTTTGGTAATTTGCTGATCAAACCCTTCATATTCACTAAGCAACTGAGGGGGTTGAGAGATGGAAGTGGCAGGAGATGGAAGTGGAATAAGTAAAAGAGGATGAAGAGATGGGTAGGCAAAATCATAAAAGGAGGAATAAGTTAAAGAAGGAGTGGCTAAAAATTTTAGGGAATTAGTTAGGAAGGGTGTCAATTGATAAATAGGAAAGGTAGAAGGTACATGGATAGATGGAGAAGATCATGGTGGAGAAGGGAAAAATACTCTATCTTCGATAAAAGAGCAATATGTAAATATGGGAATTTGAGGAAAAGATTGAGGTTGAAAAAGAAGGGGTAAGATTGCTGTTGAATTGGTTTGATAAAGGGAAAGATAGGTATCATAGCGATGAGCCATTTGTTGGTAGTACAGTAGGCTAGGAATTGAGGGACCTAAAATAGATCTTCTCTGATAGGCATAAAAAAAGGTTGAATCAAATGGATTGTTTTTGGAAAGGTGAGCTAAGAGATCCACCCTCAGTTGGTTAGTGCTCTATACATAGGTAGAAGCTGTGTTCTACCGTTGATTCAGGACCACAGAATCAATCATTGAGTGCCAGGAATTATTAGGGCAAGTAGCCACTTTTGAGGAGTAACTTTGGAACATGTCATCTATTCGCAACTCTTAATAGTTGACATACAAAACAGCTTGCAAAACCACATCTCCCACATACCAGGCCATATCTACTTCATCTGGAATCAACAGATCTCCCCGTAGATACATATATGATAGCAACATGGTATTTGTCGTCATAGAATCTTCAAACACCATACGGACCACTTCTGTCAGCAGCTCAGAAGACCAAGCCTCACTTCAATCATCCTCTGGAAGAGGAAGATCCATCATTGAAAGCTTCATGTAAAAGGCCAACTTTTGCAATTGATAGTGGACAAAGAAAGAATGGTCCGGAGGAACATATTCCTGGAAATGCTCAAATGTAGACCATAGCAGATCCATCCTAGATTGCAATCTTTCCACTTTATCTTGGAATAAAGGACACAATGTAGCCTGTCTTTGGAAAACTGCCAAGTCCTGCTTTGAGAGAGAAGGGATCAGTGGAACATTAGGGCTTGGAGGAACAGACCGTGACTGTGTCAGTTGGTCTTGCACTGCTTGATTTGGGAAGCTTGTGATTCCACTGTGTCAGTAGCAGTGTGTAAGGCTGAGAGTTTTGCATCGAAAAGAGTTTGAAACTCTTGCGCTTCTTTGGACATCCTCTCTTTCTCCTCGGAGATTTTAGTGACCTCTGATTGAGCTTCTGTTAACTGAATCTTCAAAGAAGATATCTCTTCTCTTTGGGTCTCAATCATGTGGGTTTGTTGCTCCATCTGCTTAAACAGATCTGCCAGTGTGTCTTTGGCAGAGGCTAACTCGGATGTTGCCTTATGCAACTGGTCTTTGGACTGCATCAATTCTTCATAAAAGGAAGCATACAACTGTTGAACACAAGCTGTCACTGAAAGTTCAATTGAACTTTGGATGTCTTTACATAGGAATGGAATGGCATCTCCCGACACTAGACTATTCAGTGAAGGGACTGATATGTCCAAGGAACGCTCTCTATGTGCTCGGAACAGGTTGTTACATGTGAGATAAGCAGGGAGACCACTGCTAGATGTAGCAGGAATTGTAACTGAAGGAAGAACTGAAGGAGCTTTATCTGCCACCTGCTTCAAGCGCTTTCGCTGAATGACCAGGGGAGGAGGAGAATCCAGATCCTCTATATCAATAGGTTCTAACTCTTTTGCAGGTGGTGGAGGAGGTACTGGATCAGATGGAGGAGGTGGAAGCACACCCTTCTTTAGGCATGAGTATGTCAAGAAAGCATACAGGTAGGATCCATAGGTGACATTTGTGACATTTCCCCTGGTTACTTTAACGAAATGTTGATCCATCTTTGTGAGTAGGTAAGTGCTCCAATCAATAGCTACTCCTTTTAACACCATCCTGGAAGCTGTAAAGAGCTCTTTTGACAAGTAATGGGATGGTGTTTTGGCAGGCATAAACCTATCTTGGAGGAATTGGTAGATCAACTTCCACACAGGATCAGTGATCATGGAAAAGGAGACTCCCGAAGTGTTAATCACTTTCTTGACATATAGAATTTCCTTGGTTTGTTTCTGTAACAGCTTCAAAATCTCATCGTTGGAGAATAGTTGTCTAGCTATAACAAAGGGCTCTCCTTTGTAGGGAAGAGAGAAAGCCTTCCCTAACCCTCGGGGTGTCAATGTCATGGAAGCACCATGGACCAGGTCCCACTTCTTGCTGTATGAGGCAAGGAACTCATCACACATGGATGGATCTTCTAGAATCAAGGGGAAGGAGGCAGCCACGAAAGTCGCGAGTCCTGCCTACGCTATAGGCTCAAAAGTGAGTAGGGAAGAGTAATCCCTACTAACCAGTGGGACATACTGGATAGGGGGAGGAGCGTGAGGCGCCATTCAGATGGAAAACACACACCACAACACAGACAATCACAAAGAATGCCTGCAAAACAACCAAAGGGCTATAAAAAAGAAATCAATCCAAAAGAAGGACACTCATACATACATAGATGTAAATAAACCATTTACCACCCCAGACAATACACATCCTAGAAAAAATTCGGCATGACCTCTACACATATGCGATCGAAAACTTCATGCGATGCAACAAACAAGCACCCAAATCCCTGTATCAGGCAAGAAAGAAAGAACTACACATCGTACCCGTAATCGTAACACATAGACAAATTAGAATGTACCTCAAAACCGGATCATAACCTGGACTATCAGTGTCAACTAAAAGACTTTTACATGCCCATCCCACGAAGCGTGTTTATTAAAAAGGGGGAAAAAGTGCAGTGAGGGGAAATTATTTGAATGAAGGGTTCATTTTAAGAAATTATTAACAATGGGTGACATTTTATTAGGTTATAAACCTTAATAAGAAAATGGCAGTTCCTTCTTAAAATTTAATTACAAATTATTATGGTGAAATGGTGCTTTAGCGCAACTCAGACTACGATTCCCAGACAGGGTCTCTAAATGCAATTTTCTTAATTAAAAATTAATAGTGATGTGGAGCACTTTTTTGCCAGCGCATGCTTCTTCGTGACGGCTGGTTCATTTTTATTACAATTAAGGTGCCTCTTAAGCACACATAGTGTAAGAAGCTGGGAATAGTTAGAATGATAATAATATGCCATGTCACATAGACATTGGTATATAAGGAGAGAAGTTGTAATTTTTCACATCTTTTGACAAATCAATACATTTACAATCTTTCTCTCCCATCTTGCTCTAAGCTTCCATGGCTTCTTCATCTTTCTTGTCTTTTCTCTCCAATTCTAGTATTTCTCTCTCCTCGTCACTCTTATTCTCTCTCTCTCCCTGCAGTCTTTCTCTCTCCTCTGCAGTCTTTCTCTCTCATCTTTCTCTCTCCCTGGCTCTCTCTCTGACAAGTGGTATCAGAGCTTCAGTCTTTGATCCATTATTTTCTTCCATTTTCACTCATATTTTCCTATTTCAAAACCAATTTCAGACAAAAAAATGGTATAAGACAGTGACTAGTGGAGTGCTGTAGGACAACTACAGTTAGCAAATGACCACATCTGGAGATATCTAAGGTCAGATATGGCGGATAAGGGCTTAAATGGTTGGACGTCACCAAATTTTATGCAAAATTGAAGATAACTAGGGTAAAGGATGGTTAACCGGGCTTAGTTTGAGAACAAACTATGGTTACTTTGAAAAGAGGGGTTTCTCTTTCCCCTTTCTTGGAAATTCCTGCAGGTTCCATAGAGGTTCAGCCCCAAGATCTGCTCATATCTCTCTTATCTCTGATCTTCTTGACCAACAATCACCTGGAATAGAACCTATTCATCATGAGCTTCAAGTTGAGCACCAGTTTGCTCAAGATTGAGCAAGCATTCAGGCCAGGAACAGCCCCGAAAATTGCGGCGCAATTTTCAGGTTGATTCTAGCCCTGCCCCTGCTCAGCCTGCCTCATCTCCAGCTCTTGACACTCTCCTTGGTCCTTGGCAAGAGAAATCTTCAGTAACAAGGGAAGATTCAACTCCATTCATGATTCCTCAGCCTCTCTTGAACCCTAGGTGAACAGTCCATGGGCAGCCATGAAAGCTTCAGCCCAAGCTTCCATCTCTTGACAATTTCTTGAAGATTCTTCATCCTTTTGGCCCGTGGAATCATTTCAGCAAGGATTCTTCAACAAATTGCAAGGATTAAGCACGGGATGGCTAAAGATTGAGGATCAAGAGCTTCTATGGAGCAAAAATTTGGGGGAAACGGGTTGAATGCTTCAATTTCAAGCATTTGAAGCTTTAAGATTGGTCTCAACCATCAGATAAGCAAGCCTTATGGATTATTTTGCTAACATTGGACAACCGGGAGCCCTATCAAGCATTTGGCAAGTCATTTTCAGCCATGTCAAGGTATTTCTCTTCAATTTTTAATCTCTCTCATTAATCCAATTGCTGAGCTTAAGCCATTTGACTGAGAGATTAAAGAATTGAAAATTTTCATCAAATTCTCAGCCAACCTTTGCTTGAATTCACCTACTCATGAATGCAATGCTTGCCTAATGCATATTAGCTTCAATCAGTGAATTAAAGGCCTCAATCTGAGATTTCAGCATAACATTTGAATCTTATTGACTGAATACATTGATTGGTGCCTTTGTTTACTCTAATCCAATTGATTGGTTGATTCTCTTTTGCCTAAGTTGGAAAATTGTAAAAGGGTAAGTACTAGCAATCAGTGAGTCACTGAATTGCATAGGTAAAACCCTTCTCCCATCTCAAGTTTTCTTATCTCAATCAATTGCATCTCATGAAAGGCTGAATGGATATTTTTGAATTGTATATCATGCTGATTGCTTAGCATACTAGCCTTTGCCATGTTGATATTCCCACCGAGGAAAAAGGTGGATGCCGGGGGAGATAGTGGGACAAAAGAGAGGTGACCCTCCCTCACTATCGAAGATCCTGAAGGGGTGCAACAAACCGACCCGGGGGGAACTTTGCCCACCTCCCGGTGATTCGGAGCCCGTGTAGGAAGCCTGTCCTGCCGTTTTATCCCTCACACAGGTACAGCGAGTGGAGGATTGAAGATTGAAGACTTTCTAACGACTCAAGTACCTACTGGACTAAAACAGGGTAAAACAGGGAATTTACAGGTCACCCACAGGGTATTTACAGGTGGATACAGGTACACCCTTCATTACTGAAGCACAGGTGCAGGTATACCCCTTTGCAGGGTTTGGTAGCCATTTGAGGTTACTCTCTTGTATTACAGGGTCAAAACAGGGCACTTACAGGTCTAAACAGGGTGCAGGACTAGACAGTTCAGACTCTGAAATTCAGTTACAGAATTTTCTGTCCTAAAGCTGTTATAGCGTGCTATAGCTCATCTCGAAGAGGGCATTGTTAGCTTCGATTAACACAAAAAAGTTCTGCAATCGGAGTTTTCTAGCCAAAGTTATAGCCGTTTTACTGACAGGGGGTACTGCAGGACTGCACTAGTATGGCAGGACATAAAGGCAAAAATAAGGTCCAGGAGGATTATGCACAACAAATCAGGGATTCCATGATGGAAAGCACACTTCAAGAGAACCCTGAAGAGCCTCAACAACAAGGAGAAATTAGTATACTCAATGATACTTTGTGTGCCCATGAACTAAGACATAAGGAACGTCATGAGGCTATTTTGTCAGCAATGGAGCATATGATTTTATCATTTGGTCAAACGAAGTCTACAATGGAGCAAATGAATTTATCTCATGGTCAAACGAAGTCTACCGTTGATAAGTTGATGGAATCAACTACCCAAACCAAGGCTTCCATTAATAAATTAGTAGAATCCAATGCTCAACTTATTGCAAAATTTTCTCAATTAATGCCGTTGCATACGGGATCAAAAGAAGCCAATGAGAAGGCTTGTTCAAACAGTGACCCTTCAGTCCCACTTCAGCCATCCAACCAAAATGGTTATGGAGATGGGATCATTGGAAGAAGAGGCATTCCAAATAGTCAGTATGAAGTAGGTGAAGCTTCATAAAGGTATGATGACTATTTGGGCAGTTTGAATGGAGCCAATACTCAAACTTTTGGACTGCATAATCAGAGTTCCAGGGGTGCCTTACCAATAGGAAGATTACATGGTAATTCTCAGCCACCTGTTGGAAGATTTCAGTCTCAATTTGGGGGTTCAGTACTTAGAAATCATGATCAGCCAGTTTTGGGACAGCAACCCTTTCATGATAGAGAATTCAAGGACAAAATTGTTTTATCCAAATTCAATGGCCAGTCATCTTTACCATCAGAATTAGAGGAATGGACCTCTAAGATGGAGTCTTATTTTGACATATTTCCTAAAACTGATGATATGAAGATACACTTTGCCTCCTTGCACTTAGAAGGATTTGCCCACACTTGGTGGAGGTATATCAAAAAAGAGAATGCACTTATTGAGAATTGGGAAGCTTTCAAGGCACTTATGGCTGAAGTCTTTGTTTCACCTCTTAAAAAAGAGAAGTTAGAACGAAGATGGTATGGTTTGGAACAAAGGGGCCTAAGTGTAAGAGAATATACAAACCAATTCCTCAACTTGACCATGTATGTGGAAAACATCAGTGATGAGGCCAAGTTACACAAGTTTATGTATGGTTTAGAACCATCCTTGTCAGCTGATGTTATGGTGCAGAATCCTACTTCACTTTTCAAGGCTATTGAGCTTGCAGAGCGCTATGGAAGGAAGTATAGGAAAGAGTCTTCATTTCAGCCAAGTTATGGACAGCCAAGGACTGTTTTAAAGCAAGGGCAAGTTGGTAACAATTATGGCAGCAATCATATGCCTAGTGGGAGCTTACGGATACCAACTTATCCTCCATTTAATGCTTCTAGGCTTCAAAGCAATTTCAGGACAGCAAACAGTCCAAAGGTTGAATTTAAGCAAGGTGACAATAAGCCTAAGTCCACTTCAGCCAATACAAATTCCAAAAATATTCCCATGGATATTTATAAGGTAAGAAAGGACAAAGGCTTATGCTTCAAGTGTGGAGAAAAGTATACTCCTGACCATGCTTCAAAATGTGTATATAAAAATGCCAAGCCAAAGATTCAGAGTATGCTAGTTCTTGAGGACTTTGAAAATGACATAGATGAAGCTAATGCAATCACAATCAATGCTGAAAATGAAGATTTCGAGGATGATGGTGGACAGGAGTACTTCTATGATCCATCTGACTCTTTTCCTTTTGATCCAGGCGGTGATATTCCATTTGATCCTGGTGGATTTTGTAATGAGTTGCCTGCTGCCACTAATTGTTCTATCTTTATGGATTCTTGGACGGGATCTAAGAGCCCTAATACACTTCGTATGAAGGGAAGCATATGTGGAAAGCCAGTGTTCATCCTGATAGATAGTGGCAGTACTCACAGTTTTGTCAATAAATCTATTATGTACAAGTTGAATTGTGTTCCCACCGACTTACAGCAGCCCATTCGAGTACAAGTGGCTAATGGTGAAGAGGAAACAAGCACACAGATTTGCCCACAGGTTTCTTTGCAGATGGCTGAAAATTTTGAAGTCAAAGTAAACCTGATCACTTTGGAAATGGGGCCCATAGATATTGTACTTGGTTGTGATTGGTTGATGACCTTAGGCAGGATTACTATGGATTTCTCATAGTTATATATGGAGTTTTTCTCCAATGGACAGCTCATTCGTTTACAGGGAATCCCTAGTAGATCTGATTTTCAGCTTATCACCATTCAACAACTCAAGAAAGAGTACAAAAAGCGCTCACAGATATTTGTATTGCATTTGAACAAAGAAACACAGGGTCAGCCCAATAATTCAGCAAACCATCCAGCCTTGACAGCTCTTCTTGAGGAGTATAGAGATTTATTTGAAGTACCTACTTCATTGCCTCCTAAGAGAGCGGTGGATCACCCCATTGATTTGGAACCCAACTCAAAGACAATTAATAAGCCACCTTACAGACTATCAAAATGTGAACGAGAGGAAGTAGCCAAGCAAATCAAAGAGCTTCTTGAAATGGGATTCATTGAACCAAGTTCTTCACCGTATACATCTCCAGTCCTGTTGGTCAAAAAGAAAGATGGATCTTTCAGAATGTGCATTGACTACAGGGATCTCAATAAGATAACAGTGAAGAACAGGTATCCTATACCCAGGATAGATGATTTGTTTGATGAGCTTAAGGGGGCTCGATTCTTCATGAAGATTGATTTGAGATCAGGGTATCATCAGATTCGCATGAGAGAGGGTGATGAGGTCAATACTGCTTTTAGGACTGATCGTGGGCTCTACCATTTCTTGGTGATGCCATTTGGCCTTACAAACGCTCCAGCTACCTTTCAAAGCCTGATGAATAAGATTTTGCAACCTTTCCTCTTTCAGTTTGTCTTGGTGTTCTTTGACGACATTTTGATCTACAGTAAGACTTTACAGGATCATTTGTCGCATATGAGGAAGGTTTTTGATATGTTGAGACATCATAGGCTTTTTGCTAAGGAGAAGAAGTGTTCTTTCATGCAGACTGAAGTGGAATACTTGGGACATATAGTCAGTGAAAAAGGAATACAGGCTGATCCCAAGAAGGTGCAATGCATAAAAGATTGGCCAACGCCTACTACTACTACCTCTCTTAGAGGATTTCTTGGTCTGTCTTCATTTTATCGCAGATTTATAAAGAATTATGCAGCAATTGCAACCCCTTTAACTGATAGGTTGAAGAAAGAGGCTTTCTTTTGGGATGCTCTTGCAGATAGCAGCTTCAACCAGTTAAAGGAATTACTTACCTCTGCTCCTATTCTTGTATGCCCGGATTTCTCTAAAGAGTTTACTATACAGTGTGATGCAAGTGGCCGTGGCATCGGGGCTGTTTTGCTTCAGGAGCATGGAGTAATTGCATTTGAAAGCCGTAAGCTTACTGATAAGGAGATGGCCATGAATGTTTATGACCAGGAAATGTTGGCTATTCTGCATGCAATCAAGAAATGGCACCATTACTTATATGGCAGCCGATTCAGAGTACATAATGATCATCGGGTACTCAAGTATTTCCTTACTCAGTCAAATCTCACTCCAAAGCAACGATGATGGGTAGCAACATTACAAAATTATGACTTTGACATCACTCATACAAGGGGCAAAGATAACATAGTGGCTGATTCTCTCTCTCGTATGTGGGCCTGCAAAGTGTCAGCCATGACATAATTACATAGTGATTGGATTGAAGAGCTACAAGAGGCATATTACAGTAAGGTCTTATGGAAGAAAACTCGCATTACCAGCTTAAAAATGGTCTTATTTGGTGGAAGGGTAAGATTGTTATTCCCTCTACTTCTTCTTTCAAGCGGAAAATTATGGAGGAGTTACATTCTTCCCCTTTAGCTGGACATTTGGGAGTTTTCAAGACTTATGACAGGATTAACAAGAGCTTTTATTGGAAAGGACTATGGAAAGATGTCAAGGACTTCGTTATGAAGTGTATGCCTTGTCAGCAAAATAAGAATAGCACCCATAAGCCAGGAGGTTTGTTGCAGCCATTGCCTATTCCTACGGGTAAATGGACTCATATTACTATGGACTTTATCACTAGCTTACCTGCTACCAAGAAGGGGTGGAATAGTATTTATGTGGTGGTTGACAGACTCACCAAAGCAGCTCATTTTATCCCAACAAAAATTCAGTTTATTGCTTCTCAAGTGGCCAACCAGTTTATGGAGCATATTTTCAGATTACATGGATTACCGCAGGTGATTGTCCATGATAGGGACTCAAAGTTTATGAGTAACTTTTAGCAAGCGGTATTTACATCTATGGGTACTAAGTTAGCTCCATCTACGGCTTATCATCCCCAAACTGATGGACAGACAGAGAGAGTTAATAAATGGTTGGAGACTTATCTTCGCCATTTTTGCCATGATGTCCAAACCTCATGGGATTCTTGGTTACACCTGGCTAAGTTTGCTTATAACAATTCCACTCATGCGAGCATAGGAGTTTCACCCTTTGAGGCTTTGTATGGTTACAAGGTGCCTTTACCCACGGTCATTTTTAATGAAAAGATCAATCCTCATGGGAAGGAAGAGTTGGAAAGAATGCAGACCCTTCTTCAGCAATGCAAGGTGAATCTAAGGAAGGCTCAAGATCAGATGAAGATGTATGCTGATGAGAAGAGGAGGCCTTTAGAGTTCCAGGAAGGAGAGCTAGTTTTGTTGAAGGTGCCCAAATCTAAGTACTCTACATTGAAAGATGGATCCAGTAATAAGCTTGCCCACAGATTTTATGGCCCTTACAGGATCCTTAAGCGGATTGGAGATTTGGCATACAGACTAGAGCTTCCCTCTTCTACAAAGATTTATAACGTCTTCCATGTTAGTCAGCTCAAGCCCTATTATGGTGATCCAGTGGATTTAGTTGATGAGCTGCCACCTATTGATGAAGATGGTCTTGTTCAGTATATCCCAGAGGCTGTTATAGGTCAGCGTGAAAAGAAGCTTCGATCACGTTCTATTGTGGAATATTTGATTGAATGGAGAGGTTTACCCTCTGAAGAGGCTTCTTGGAGACCTGATTTAATATTGGATGAATATCCATACTTGAGGGATACATTGGTGGCTGAAGGCTATTGTTTATGGAGCTAGTATTGATGCAGACTGGTTCAGGACAGCACGCTGTTTTAGAACAGTTTTTGTCGTACTTCATTTTCATAATTGAGCTATCTACATGAGCTTAAAGTACTCTTCAAGAGCTTCGTTTTGATATGTGGTACATCTCATTTGGACACTTCTATCAAAAGTTATGGCAGATTTAGTTCAACAGGGACTGTTTATTCAGCAAGCTGTCTACTTTCTTCTAGAACTATTTGTTGAAGATTCTATGGCTCCATTTGCTTCTGAAGTTCTTCAAATCATGTATATAATTGGGTCCTCTTTCCATTCTTCAAATTTAGCCCTTGTAATGATAATTCTTCATTCATTTCCCATTTGTAAAGCTGTAAAACAGAGTAGTACTCTGTTCTATCCATCTCTTCTTTAGTTCTTTCTAGGTTTGTTTTTGAGGACAAAAACTTTTGGGAAGGGATGGATTGTAAGAAGCTGGGAATAGTTAGAATGGTAATAATATGCCATGTCACATAGACATTGGTATATAAGGAGAGAAGTTGTAATTTTCCACATCTTTTGACAAATCAATACATTTACAATCTTTCTCTCCCATCTTGCTCTAAGCTTCCATGGCTTCTTCATCTTTCCTGTCTTTCTCTCTCCAATTCTAGTCTTTCTCTCTCCTCGTCACTCTTATTCTCTCTCTCCTCTGCAGTCTTTCTCTCTCCTCTTTCTCTCTCCCTGGTTCTCTCTCTGACACATAGCGCGTGCAAAGTGAACGGCTGGTTGATTTTATTTATTTTGTGAGCTCACAAAATAAATAAAGCTCCTCAGTCGCGAGTGCAAAGTGTTTGTTGTGTTTTTTTTTCTTCTTATTTTTAAATAATAATAATTAAATCAAGAGATATAGCACATGGATATGTGATGAAGGGGAAAAAATGAAATTTCAGCCATGTAGGAAATGTCCCCAATTTAGGTTATGAAAATTAGGGGTTTTTTGTTTCTTTTTTCAAAGAATATTTGTGCCTTGTATGAAAATATTTTAAAGTGAGAAATTAGTGGAAAAAGATTAGGGGGTGGGTGGAATTTTTTGGATTTTTTTTGAATTAATTTTTTGATTTTTACTAAATTTGAATGAATTTTATCCATTTTTCATGTAATTTTGAATGACTTTTCAATTTTTTATTTTTTTGTAATATTGGTTGTTTAAATTTCCACCTGACAAATATTCTAAAAAATGGCAGAAATATGGGGGAATTTTTAGAAATTTTTATGTTATTTTTAAATTTAAATAAATTTTTAAAACTAACTAAATCAATTAAATGAGGTAAATCAGGTTAGTTAGGTAAGTAAAGTCAAGCAAGTCAACTAAGTCAAGTTAGTCTAGATAAGTCAAATAAGTCAGGGTAAGGCAAGTCTGGGTTAGTTAGGTTAGTCAGGGTTGATTAGGTTAGTTTGAGTTAGTCTAGGTTAGTTAGGTCAATTAGGTTAGTCTAGTCAAGTCCTAACTAACCAGGGGTAGACTAACTAGCCTAGGGTTAGACTAACTAACCTAGGGTTAGATAGTCGGGTTGATAACTAACCATAGTACAGTTAGTAGGGGTGGAAACTAACTAGGGGTCAACTAACTGGGGTCAACTAACCCTAGGTTAGGTTAGTGGGGGTTGGAACTAACCTGAGTTAGGTTAGGTGGGTCCTAACTACAGTTAGGTTAGTAGGGACTAACCCTAGTTAGGTTAGTTGTGACCTAACCCTAGTTAGGTTAGTAGGAACCTAACTCTAGTGAGGTTAAGTTAACTCTAGTGGGGTTAGGGTAATCAAAGGGGGGTTTAGTAACTTAAATTAGGTTAGTTTTTAACTTAAGCTAGGTTAGGTTTTAACTTAAGTTAGGTTAGGTCCTAACCTGGCAGGTAGGTGGTGGGGGGAGGAGGAGGAGGAGGAGGAGGAGGAGGATGTAGGTGGAGTCAGGAGGTGGATGGGCAGTAGACTCCAAGGCGTTCGGCGGCTGACGGCATGCGACAGGGGCGATCTTTGGCAGCCAACGGCGCAGGTCGCAGGTGACCTGGAGGCGATGGGAGAAGCAGACATGCAACAGCCGAGGAGGGTGCAGGCCGAGGAAGGAGAGGAGGTGGAGTCCAGTGGTGGCTGAGGAGGGGCGGAGTTGCAGGCAAACGACAGTTGGAGAAGGAGGCCGATTCGGTGGCAGATGGTGGCTGGAGAAGGAGGCCGATTTGTAGGCGATGGGAGGGCGGCCGAGCCGCATGCGGTGGGAGGGTGGTGGTTGGAGGAGGAGGGTGGAGAGGGAGTCGATGGTGGAAGCCGAGGTGGTGGCGGTTGAGGAGGGAGAGGAGGTTGAGGGAGCAACAGTGGCGGCGAGGGAGAGAGAGGAGGAGGAGGAGACAGGAAGAAAGGGAGAGAAGGAGAAGAGAAGGGGAAGGAGAAAGAGAAAGGGAGGAGGAGAAGAAGGAGGAGGAGAGGAAGGGGAGGAAGAAGGAGGGAGAAAAGAAGAGGAAGGGGAAGGAGCGGGGAGGAGACCGATTCGCAACGGACAGGTAAGGAAGTTTTTTTTTCTCGTGTTTTTAAAAAAAATAAAAATAAAAAATAATCCATTTTCTTTGCTTCTTTGTATTTTGTTTTTTCCTTTTTTTTTTGTTTTTCTCTTTGGTTTTTCTTTCTTTTTGTTTTTATTCTTTTTTATTCTTAGTTTTTTTTTGTTTATTTATTTTAATGCTTGGTTTTCTTTCTGTTCTTTTCTTTTTTTTTTCTTTTTTTGGTTTGTGTAAATTGTGTGTGTATTTTTTGTTTGTTTTAAATAATTAAAAAAATAAAAATAAAAAAAGTTATAAAATAAAAGAACACATCCCCGGCCCGTGCGCATGCGCGGGACAGGGGTAAAAAAATTTGCAATGACGGGGTCAAACGGGCAGGGATGGGGACGTGCAAGCCACGTATGCCACGAGGCATCCCAAGGTGCGTAGAACCAAAAACAGGCGCGTTCACGCGCGAGGCGAGAAACGTGGCTAATAGGAAAAATGAAGAAAAATTAATAAAATCCAAACCTTTTGTCGGATCAAAAATCCGCAAAAAGAAAAATGGGCCGGGAGATGAGGGAAAAATGCTGGAAACATGCGACACAGGGTCCGGGACAAAATCAGGGTGTTCACATGAAAAAAATGCAAAAAAAAACCCGAAAACACATACGAGTATTAATATCAAAAATTCCGCGCATCGGAATGAAGTACAGAAAGAAGGAAAAGTGAGCAGAACAATGTGTCCAACAACCCTCTCATGAGAAAACATAGTTTCGATCGAGATAGGACGCGTTCACATGTGAAAAATCCCAAAAATGGGCCCGAAAAGGGACTCAGAAATTAATATGGGAAGAACCGTACGTCGGAATAGCAGGTAGTAAAAAGACAAAATGTCCAGAAAAAAGGAATTCACAGGACTGGCACATCAAAGCTCAGTTTAGGGAAAATTAGGATGGGTTCACGTGGAAAAACCACGAAAAATGTATTCGAAAACACTCGGAAAAATTAATAACTAAAAATCCAGCAGGCAGAAGAGAGGGGAGAGAAAATGAAAAAGTGGGGGAAAGGTCAGCAAGACACGACTGTCAAATCAAACCGAAATTTCGGTGAAAATAGGGCAGGTTCACATGGAAAAATGTGAAAAATAGGCACGAAAAAGACTCGAAAACCTGCAAAAATTAATAACGGATGAATCGTGCATCAAAATGACACGGAGTAAAAAGGAAAAATGTCAAGGGGAAGGGATAGAATAGGCTTGGTGCATCAGATCAGGGTTTCGAAGCAATAATGATGCATTCACATGGAAAACTGTCCAATTTTACGGGAATTGCTTCAAAAATTAATAACTTGAGAATCATCTATCGGAATAGGGGTTGGTAAGAAGGAAAAATAGGCAGTTCAAAGGGACGAACAGGGCTGTAAGGTTAGATTGAGCTTTCGGTGAACGTAAGGTCCGTTCATATGAAAGAAGCGCAAAACTAAGAATAAGGGCAAACGGTCAAGGAACAACCCCGAGGACAGGGTGAAATAGAATGTAAGGGTGGGAAAGGGACCCCATCAGGGTAAAATAAAATCATTGTATAGATGCATGAGTAGAACAGGGTGTATGCATGGGGGTATGCAACATGGACACGTAGGGACGCGTCCCCACACTTAAGACCTTAGCAGGAACGGTAAACCAAACTTCAAGGACTTAGTACCTCACATTAGACCAACCACAAACGGCCCCAAACTTAAGACATAACCAGTACTAAGAAACAGAAGGCGTAGGGTTAGAAAAACTTGGCCCATATTGCCGAGAAGGAATGTCGACTATCGAGGTTGCGTCTGGAGGCGTCGTCGGTTGCAGAAGGTAACAAGGTATCTTCATAGCACATGGCCTTCATCCTTTATGGCAGGGATCACGCGGCAGCACCCAGGGAGGTAGCTAGTTGAAGGAATCACAGGAAATTCATTGATAGCGAGGGATATTTCACTCAACTCACGATCACTCAAATGGATTGAAAGAGCAGGCACTCGCTCCATTAGTAACATCACTCGAGGAAATAAGGATGAAAACCTAGAGCTCACACCCAGTCTAGAAATCGACAAAGGAACGATGTAGAGAGAGTATGCCAGGGTGCACAATTGATGGTGCATAAGTGCGTCCAATCCGTCTGGCATAGGTGCAAGGAGAAAGGCCAGGGAACCTTGTAGTGCAGTGTATAGAACAGAGTGACATGTCTTGTGCTTATGGCAGAAACCCAGCTCATGGGTGCATAGGGAAATAGAAACGTACCGGACTCCAATTGTCGTAACGTCCCTCAATCCTCACCTCTCGGTAATCGATTGAAGAAACACCAGTCACACTTAGCCCACCCTTTGTCTCATGCTCTGTTGAAAGATACAGAGGGCAGCCCTTTCCTGAAACCCATTGATATAATCCTCACTGTCACTTGTGCAAAGGTTGTATACCTTGTGCGCAGTTGATGGTGCAACTATGCATCCCACCCTGTGCTGGCATACAGTGCAAGAAGGAAGGCCAGGGAGCCTTATAATGCAGTGCACATGAAACAGATCGTGCATTGTGCATTGAGAGGCCCATCCCATGCATGCAACACTCTGTTCACACAACTCACCTCTCATTTGATTTGAAGGGAAAAACTGGTTACTCACCCCATCCTTTGTCTCATGCGCTGATAGATACAGAGGGTAGCCCATACTCACGTTCCCATCTTGCTAGGATGAAAGCTCGCATCACTCAAGGGATTGGTGATGAAGATCATGTCGGCTGTTGGTGTCATCAGGATCTTGAGGAGGAGACGTACCCAGGGAGGCAGCCAACA